>NC_056735.1:1739520666-1739820666 GCF_019279795.1 Protopterus annectens
GAATAGTTACTGATCACTGGGTTCATAAAAAAGTGCCTTCTTACAGGAGTAGGCAAGGGTTTCTAATTTGACTGTTCTTGGTATTAAGGAAGGCTTGACTTTTGGGGATTCCTGTAGACCTTTCCAGGTTTAATATTCTTACACCAAAGGACCTTCTTCCTTTGCTACTAAAGGATACTGTCTTGTTGATTTTGGGTGTGAAGGAAGTCTGCTTGCATAATTTCCATTCAGAAGGACTAGGAAACCGTTCACATGAGACCATTGCACTATTGTCAGAAAAACTATACAGAGATGGACTAGAAGCTTAAAAACTTACTTAAATCAGAAGAAACTTGAAAATGTGCAGGTAGCTAATTAGCAGGTGCGCTCTTGACATTTGGCATCCTGGTTAAGAAGGAAAAAGCTTTCTCTTAAAATGTGTTACTAAATCAATCTAAGGTCCTTAATCCAGTCATTGCACCATGTAAGACTGGGAAACAGCACATTATTTTTTTTCTTTTTTTTTACATTACAGTACCTACATTTCTTAAAGTTGAACAAGAATAAAGAGAGAAGGGAGAAAAAAAACAACAGCACCCATCTACAACCCCCATTATACTTAAAAATAACTGAGAAAACTTTACTTTATAGCACGCAAAAAAAACATACACCATACAAACTGTACTATTAAGAAAAAAAATGTTTTCTTTACTTACAGTTAACTTTCTTCCCTCTCTCCCCCTATCCAAAGCATTTTTCCAAACATTAATGACATGAAGTAGGTCATATACTTTGGAGTTCCCCACAAGTCCAACAAATTCTTAAAAAGTCCAATATTTTCAGATTTTCTTGTTCTGCCATATTTCACAAATATAATTATTGCATTGTAATCCCACATTAAGTTACTGGTTTTATTACTGTTCATCTCTGTCTCCTAAATCCTGTGTCTGCTTTATTTCCAGTGTACTCTCAATTCTTCTAGTCAACTCTTGTACTACCTTCTTTGTCTCCAACATTGTCCATTGAAACGGAGGAAAATGTTTCACAGGTACAGTCTCTCTGTGTTCTTTATTACCAGAAGAACAAGAAGCAGAATCTCCTGCTATTTCACAGCTCATTTTTTGTTGGACAAACTTTTGTATTTCCTGATTAGCATGTACTTCATCAAAAAATGATTTTGTCCATCCAGGGAAGAAAACCTAGAAGACAGCTTGGTACAGCAGTTTGTATCTCACACCTGTGTCTCAATATTCCCTAAATAGTGGAATTAATTTATTCCTCTTCTGCCTGGTGTATGAGTAACCATTTACCACAAAAACACTGCTGTATCACTCTATTAGTATTTTGTTCTTCTGCCAGAGTTTTGTTGAATCAACTCCTTCTGCTGGTCTGATTGCATCTTTACTATTAAAGTCCCAGGTTGCTTTCTCATAGCCAGGTTAGAGGCATACACATGATGTGCCCTTTCAACTAACAGCTCCTGTTGTGGAATATCAGTCCATTTGCTTATTTGTGCTTTCTTAAAATTAATGCAGTCTGTTCCTTCCAGCTTCTCTGGTATAGCTGAAAATCTCAGGTTTTCAGGATGTGCTCTATCCTATAATTCTATTATTTTATTACATTTTTTTCCTGCGCAGTCTCATATTCAGCCAGCCTTTTCTTCATTTTAACATCTGATTTTTGCACTTTTACTACCTCATCTGAGTATCTGTTTAAAACTTTTCATTTTTCCCAGCCTTTTGTTGTTTGTGTTGATATACTCCATCAGTGTTTCATTTATTTTAACTCAGATCTGTGTACAGTTATCTTATATCTCCCTCTAGGTTACTGGAAGTCATATCTGGAGGTTGCATTGCTTTTTGCTGAACAGCTGCAGAACTTTCCCCAGTCAGTATTTCTTCTTCACTTTTTGTAGCTGATTTTTTTCTAGGTGCTGTGTATTCCTTTCTTCCTGGCATCCAGGCAGTACACTTACTAGCCAGTTACTGAAATTTACCCATGAACACAAAAGTCTACTGGCCTTCTCTGTTGAGTTTCTGTTTTCACACTGGGAGAGCTAGAGTCAAGCTGTTACTCAATGTGTAGCCATCTTGGAAGTCCCAGAGTTCTTGTATTTTTGGGTGTTACACTTTCTAATTTAAGCTATGACTTTTTTTCTTTCTTTTTTGTATAACCTGTTTAGTTTAGTATTCCACCAGGGTGTTTTTTTTTTAGACTTTGTTTTGGGCTTACTTCTGGTAGGTATAGCAGCCTCTATGTAGCCATTGACACCACTGCACAGAGTTTCTGTGAACAATTCCACATAGGTTACTGTGTTTTCTGGATTTGGAGGGGCATGGAAGTTTGACAAGTTATCACTTAATAAAAAGTAGTTTACTTTGGAATAGTTCCTAAGTGTTACAGTGTTTATTGAATTGATTTTTATTTTGACTGAGACATCCTTGTGATATGATTGTACTAGGAAGGGCATAACACTGGGGGGGAGGGGGTGCATTTTCCCTTATTTGTGACTACAAGGTCCAATGTGTTTGAACCTCTGTTGGGTATATATACTATCTGGTTTAGGCATTTTGTGTTTACAAAGTCCAGTAATCTCTGTACCTGTAAATCTGAGGTGTATAAGATTTCCAGTCTATAGAATGGTAATTAAAGTCACCATGAGTAAGGTATCTTAAACAATGACTTGGTAACTGCACAGATGTCTACATTCACCAAGGTGAGGAAAGTTTGGTGGGAATGGAGCTTTTTGCTTAAGCTTCTAGCATTAAGCAGTAACACCTTAGGGTTTGCTTGGGTTGATTTAATTAAGTTGGAAGTTTTGTCAGTTTGGGATTGTCTAAAAAAGGCTCTATTGGGGGTAATGTTTTAGATGATATTTGAAAATTTTGAGGGGACAGGGTCAGGCCATTGTGGGACAAAGCAAAGTGTTTTGTTAACAATATCCTCCCATGCTGACAAATATTTTATCTCCCCAGAATGAGACAAGGAATGTGGCACCATCCTTGGTGAAGGTAGAATGCTGCTCAATGCTAGGCACATACCAGCCTGAAACACACAGTCTGAGAGATGTATATATGCAAATGACCCCTTAAAGACATAGTGTTTCAGCTACATGGCTTTTCAATGTCCATGACTTTTTTTTTCACTTTTTAAGTATTTTTGGTTACATTCAGGCCAAGTCATGTAGCTGAAGCACTTGATGTCCTTAAGAAGTCATTTGCATATATCCCATACGTCTCCGTTACAAGAGGTTTAAGGTTTAACACAGAGAAAACTGTAGCTTGGCTAGGTTTTTCTTGCAGTTTTCACTGAATGATTTGTTTGTGTGATGTTTGTACCCTTTGGTTTTAATTGCTACATTGTTTCAACATACCCACATCTGCCAAGCTGGCTGTGGAGAAATAGGGAAATTTCATGTCCATGTTGACAGGTTTTTTTAATTGGTAAGCTACAAGGGTGTGTTGCACAAAGTTTAAATCGAAGGCTGCTAAGCGTGGTTTTAGGGTTAGAGAACAATAGGCTATATAATAATAAATTTTATAGCAGTGAAGAAACTAGCTGCTCTCTGCTTGTCAATGTACAAGGTAATTGCTCTTCACTGACAGTTACTGGCTACATTTGTATGGGTAGTTTTATAGGGAAAATTTGCTTTTTGCTTTCTAGACATTTGCAAATATACAGGGCACTGCTAACTTCAGCTGCTCGATGAGCAGCCCCAAGCAAATGTGCCAGATTTATACAGGCACTGTAAGTACGATAAACTGACTAATGATCTATCTGGCCAATACAACAACTTTACTCAGAGCCCTTCAATGTGTTTTCCAACTCAGATAGACCAGGCAATCACCTACCAACACTTGAATAATCCCAGTCTTCTAATGTAAAAACACCCAACAGGATTGCTACAAGTGTAATGCTACCACTAATAAACATAAAACAACTAGCTAGACAATTAGAAGGCAATTTCAAGGCGAACAACCCAACACCAAGAAAAGAGAGAGGAAATGCACTGTTTCAGTAAAAATAACAGTTTATTGCAATAAATAAATAAATTGAAAAAAAAACAGCAGTGATTTGCTTAAATATATTAAAGAAGTGTTATATTTAAATCAGAACGTACTTAGCTTTGCCTGGATGGAAATAAAACACTTCAGGAATACAGGTGTGGACATCAAGAGTTATTGACTTTTGTCAAAATGACCCCAGAGCCACACAAATGGGCCAAATTTATACGGGCAGTAGAAATACAGTAAACTGACTAATGAGCCCTCTAGGCAATAAAAATTAATACACTCAAGAGCCCTTCTATGTGTTTCCCAAGTTAGATAGGCCAAGCAGTCACCTACTGCCACTAGATGAATAACCCAAATCTTCTTAATGTAAAAACATGCAAAAAGATTTCTACAAGTGTAATGCTACCACAGATAAGCTTAAAACATTTAACTAGACTATAATTTAGAAGACACTTTCAAGGTGAACAAGCCAACAGCAAGAACAGTGATAGGAAATGCACGTTTTCAGTAAAAATAACAGTTCAGTGCAACAAATAAATCAAGAAAACAGCAGCAATTTGTTACATATATTAAGGAAGTGCAATATTTGAATCAGAAGTTCTTAGCTTTACCTGGATGGCACTGGATGTAAATAAATCACTTTAGGAATACAGATGTGGATGCCAAGCATTTCTGAGCTCTGCAGACATGAGTACAGAGATTCGCAAATGTGTCAAATTTATACAGACACTGGAAATACAGTTTACTTATTAATGAACCTTTTGGCCAATAAGATGACTACACTCAGTGCTCTTCTGTACATTTTCCAAATCAGAGAGACCAGGCAATCATCTACTGAATGAGAATCTAAGAGATAATGTCATGCTTACCTAGGCAACATTCAGAATGCTTAGGCAGGCCATAAAATGTGCATACAGCAAAGGGGACACTAGTCCTTAGTGTGTAAGCATGTGGGACAGTGCTGATGAGACATTTGAATCAGGATGCATCCCTTGCCCCAGGGCATATTAAGGGACCAGCTTTTGCAGTGCTACTTTACATAGAGTGTCTTTTCTGCTCTCAGTACCAGGTGGTCTTTAAATACCTGGAAGAGCATGGAAACTATCCAGATGGCTAAACAGTTGTCCCCCCAAACAAATATAACCATAACTGTTTCAGTACATTCTGGCCTTTTTATCAAATAGAAAGCAGACAAATACAGACATAAAAGGGAGTATGAAAAGAATCAGGGGGTGGGTGATGGCAAGGGCTAAACAGTAAAGCAGAAAAAAGGATAAATGTTCCCTCTCACAATGAAAACATTACTGAGTGCCATCCTCCATCCCTTCATTCTTGGTTTAGTGGCAGACTGGCTTTGTTCAAGAAAGTATGGTTCCAGTAGACATCTGACCAAATTGGTAAGATCCCCCGATGCTCAAGGCACTAGAAGAGCATTCAATTCCTAGATTTCCTGTATGGGATCTGCATCATGGAAGAGCAGTCTGAGCTTGCATTAGAGGTAGTAGAGCAACTACTGTCAATGGGGCTGAGGAGGTAGTTCTCAAAATTGAGAAAGAGAAAGATTAAATTCACAACTATTTCTTTTGTCAGAGAAAGATGGTCCTTAGAGACTGATCTTGGGCATATTCAGATTAAACAAATTCTGAAGCTGAAAAAAATTCAAGATGCTAATGCTGTAGGCACACCTTTTACTGCTTTGCACGGGCACACTGCTGACTACACTAGACCTGAAGGACACTTCTGTGCAAATTCCAGTTCATCCAGACCACAGATGCCTCCTCAGATTCACAGTAGAAGTAGAACACAGTCACTTCCAGTTAACCTCACTTATTTTGGACTCCGACTAGTTGGCATAATGCTTAAGGTCTTCACCTCCCATGCACAAAGTAAAAAGTTTGATTGTGGCATCTGGCCAATGCCTGTTTGAGGTTGCATGTTCTCTCTGTGGGGTTCCATTCACCTCAAAATAACATGCTAAGTGGTTCCAGCTCAATCTCACCAAAGAACAGAGTTGCAGGCAGCAGCACAAACTCTACATGGTGCCATATAAGAGGAAAAGTTGTATAGACCAACCATTTTGGGCATCAACTGTGGTAATGCAGTATCCTCAAGATAGGAAAACATGGATCACAGACTGTACACCATGGCAGGGCTAGCCACTCAACATGTAAAATATTGCTATGTGTGATTTGGTTGTGTTGACTAATGTCACCAAATGAGCATGGGAATTTGCTGGTGATAAGTGGGTTGAGGACCTAGTCTACTCCAACCTATACCAGGGACCCATGCTAATGGTGGGAGGGGATGTATGTGCCCAACATAAAGCCCAGCAGCCCTGTGTCAATAATAGGTGTCCAGTTGCCCAGCTTGGGTTACCTGGGATAGCTCTGTTGAGCAAAAGCTGGACATAAAGCCAATCAATCTGCTAAATGTGAACTAAGACTCACTATAGTCCATGTGGTGTGGGAATTATGGTGAGGGAGAGGCTTCAGAAGACAGTGAAGGATGTCATCAGAATTAGTGACAGACTCATGGCAATCAGACTGTAGCCTAATTATGGGTCCGTATTCATAATGTCAGCCTGTGCACCAAAGCAGGATGGTGATAGCAATAAAAAGAGTGCATTCAGACAGCATTTGCAGGGCCTTCTAGATAAAGCAGGACAATGTGAATTGGTTTTGATAATGGATGACTTGAATGCACATATTGGGGCAGACAGAACAAGATATGAGGACTGCCTGGGACCACATGGGTGAGGCAACTAGAATAAACCAGGAGAGGCCATTCTAGATTTCTGTCTGGCAAATGGCTTGATATTAGTCAGCACATGATTCAGAAAGAGAGACTGTCACAAGATCACATAGATGAGTGGCCAACATGCAACTCAGGTAGACTTTCTCCTAATAAGGAAAAGGCACTGGGGGTTGAGTCACTGATTGCAAAGTCATCCCCAGTGAAACAGTCAGCCGACAGCATAAGCCACGGGTTGCCACAATCAGCTGCAAGCAGTGGTCAAAGAAGCCTCTGAGGTCAACAGAGACCAGGCTGAAGACCTAGAGGTTGACTGGAGAGAAAGCACAACAGTTCAAGAAATTACTCATGGCTCTAGCACCTCAAGAAGAAGAGGAAATAGGTGGAGTTGAAGAATGGCAGTGCCTCAGAACAGCATGTCTGAGGACTACAGAACATGTATGCGGCTGAGCCAGGTATGGAAATAAGGTACATAGGGAAAAATGGTGGTGGAATGCAGAAGTCCAGGAAGTTATCAAAAGAAAAAAGACATGCAGGAAAAAGTGGGAAATAGAAAAGAAGGACCAGGCTAGGAAGGAATACTGAATGGCTAACAAAGAGGCTAAGAAAGAAGTTGCAGTTGCAAAAAAATAAGGCATCAGAACCACTCTACCGGCTTCTGGAAAGTGAGAAAGTAGATGGCACAAAAAACTGCATCAGGTTGCAAGGCAAAGACAGAAAGATAAATAAGATAAGACACCCAAAAAACAAAGCAAACTGGCAGGAGGAACCAATGTAAATAATCCACGAAGATAAAATAGCGTACAAAGATTTTTTAATATCCGCTTTCGTCACACAACTTCATCAGAATACATCAACAGTAAGCGCTAATGCATTAGTGACGAAAGCGGATATTAAAAAATCTTTGTACGCTATTTTATCTTCGTGGATTATTTACGTTGGTTCCTCCTGCCAGTTTGCTTTGTTTTTTGTGTTTTTGTGGCATTTTTGATTTGAAGATAAGACACCCATCATAAGGAATGCCAACAACAACCTGCTCACCAATCCACAGAACATCAAAGACAGATAGGAGTACCCTACAGAAGCTGTATTGCCCTAGATACAGCTCACAATGAGAGAAGATAAGGATCCCACCATAGAAAATGTAAGAACAGCACTAAGGAAAGTAAAGTCAGGGAAATCAGCAGGCTTAGATGAGGTCACAGCAGAAATGATAAAGATGATGGGTGTAATAGGAGAGAAATGGCACTTAGGGTACTCATGGCACTGTGGAGAGAAAGGCATATTCCAGAAGACTGGAGAATGAGCATACTAGTGCCAGTGTTCCACAACAAAGTAAACATTCACAGCTGTGGGCAGTACAGAGTTATCCAACTCCTGTCACATTGCATGATATTTCTGGAGAGTTTGATCAGTAAATGAATGCATAGAGTAGTAAGAAGTAAGATGGGAGATGAGCAGTTTAGATTCAGATCAAGATACAGCACAACTGATCCATGTTTGCAGTGAGACAGATAGCTGAGAAGAAGCTAGAGATAAGAAAGTGTTAAATTGGACATTCCTAGACTTGGAGAAAGCAAATGACAAGGTCCCAAGAAAGCCAATTTGGGCAGGCCTACAGTGGTTGAAAGTCCGATAAACAGTGTTAGAATTAGTGCAAGCTATGTACAAAAACTAATGGCTCAAGTATGAGCAGTGTTTGGTCTAAAACAAGTGATGTGCATCAGGGTTAAATTCTGAACCCGTTGTTTATTACAGGTGATGGACCACATTAGCAAACAGTTTGGAGGGGAAAGACCAACAAAGTTGCTGTATGCAGACAATGTGGCATTACAGGCAGACTCTGAGCAAGATCTTCAGCAAAAGATAGGGGGATGGAATATAAAACTAAAGGTACATGGGATAAAACTGACTACAGATAAGACAGTTGTCATGGCAGCAAATTTATGCTAAGAATCCCCAAATGCAGTCAGGAGGCAGAAACAAAGAAGGTGTTCTAGGGTTCTTGCTGGCTACAGAAAAGCCTTATCTTTTCCCCCAGAGGAAATCCCTTATGTTAAAATCAAGTTTCTCTCAGCCCTGGGAACTTTAGGCTGCATTTCAACATCCATTCTATGATTACACTAACCTGTTTACATATGACGAAAATTCAGTGAGAGTGTGTGTTTGGCTTCATCGTCAATATGTACTATATCTGTGGATTTCACTGCTTCTATCTACATAAAGAAGAAATTCACCTGGTAGGCAGCCAACATGGGGACCAAAAAGGTTTTACCCGATGGCTCTTCCTTCCTCAAGTCAAACATTCATTACAGGTACCTCCGATTTAACATATGGAGCTGAAGAACAATACATAAATGTGAAGTCATGATGGCCATTTTACCATAAGAGCCTTCAAAGTGATCTCAGGTTACAGTTGGTGATAGCACCATAGATATTCACCATAATTTACTGTTGCAGAACTGAGTCAATGTCAAGCAGATGAGGCATCAGTCCCACCAAAAAAAAAAAAATATCCATAGAACTTCTGGGGTTTGGCCCATTAAAATCAGTAGGTATTCCTGAAGTCCAGGAATCCCTTCTGGAACTATTTAATGCTGCTAGCCTGGACCTAGACTCCCAACCTCCTGCCCCCAACACACCTGACCAGTTTTACAGAGTTCAGGAACTTCCCAAATTCCTATACAAAACTGTTGCAGAGCCAGACACCATGTTGCTAGAGTCTACAAAAGCAGTCAGGTGGGATGCAGTAAACTTAAATTATAGAGAGTAGCTTGGTGGAATGCTATGTAAAATGTATATTCTTCAACAACCATGGGCTTCTGGGGTTCTCATTTGCCAAACTCATGTTTTTAAATATCAAGAATATGTTCTCAAGCAATTGTTCAAAAATTGTGGGAGACTGCAGAATGAAACTAGAAAGGCTACCATCATCCAGGAAGTTCAGACCTCTTCCACTGCCCATTCAAATTCCCCTGCCTGTGCTAGTTACACCTGGAATACTACGGGCATGCATCTTACTAGCTGTTAGTTGACACTTCTTAGCAGTTACCCTATGTCATGGCACATTATTGCAACCTTGTTTTGATGTTCCATTTGTATTACCTTGGGACATCTATAGCAGTGTCCTTATAGTGACATGCAGGGTGCTGTCTGATGGACTGTTTCTGCCAGCTGATGGGAAGGTACTATGGGCTGTCCATTTCAGGCTCTTGGTTGTTCAGCCCAGCTTCACTTCCATATCTGGTCTTAGTCTTTGCAACTCATGCACTGTTCGCATACTCTGGACTTACGGAGGACTTCTTAGGTATCATTTAATCATGATCCTTGTGGCAAATGTACTGCTGTAATACCTTGTTCTCTGGCCTCTATATTGTTTTTGTTTGCCATTATATAGTTATAGTAATGCGGCTGACACACAGGTGTGTTTACTACTACTACCACAGATGTTGATGTGCATATTGTATCTGCTCATAGACTATAGCTGTGTGTGCATATTTCCAGGTAGATATGTGGCACTTAAAGAGAGGAAGTGACTAGAGAAGGTCTTATAGGCAGAAATTTGCATACTACTATAGGCTCTCTGTGAGCACAGGTGGTGATACTGGATGCAGATAAGAATGACAAGACTTTCCGTGAAACTGTGGCATGACCTGGTAACATGTAAATGCAGTCAGTGGCAACAACAAGGCAGCCCATCAGGACTGTTGAAAAGCCACTAACATGATCCTACATGCCTCCTAAAAGACATGTGCCATTGCACAAGAAAGGAAGGCCATAGGTGGGGTGGAGGGGTTACAATCACAGACCACCCTGACCCTGGCAGAAGAGTTCCATTTGTCCCTGTCTGTGAGGACTGAAAGGACCATGATACCTGGATTTTGAAGCTGAACTTGGATACACCATCTCATGTCTCTGTTGGGGGTATACCAAATTGGTTTTTTCTTATGTCAGTAACACATTTTAGGAGCATGCCTGAGCTATGAGTTCAGATATGCTCAGAACAGTGTCATATGTTCTCTACATTATGTCTGAGATGAATGCACAAAAGCATAACATTCAAAGTATGTTTGTTTACCTTTTCTTGAATAGCTATTATCTGTAAACCTGGTGTATCAAAGGGTAGTGACATTGCCACTTTAGTACTGCTCTACATGGATGTTTGTCTGTTTTCAGAGGTGCTACTGTTATGGGGTCTTCTGCCATGGAACAAGGCATGCCTGATGTTGGTGCTGCATCATACACAAACATTGAGGATGGCCTTGCAGGAGTACAGTCTGTGGATACAGTAAAATAATCAGCAAAGGTGATTGTGGAGGGTACAATTCTATCACTGTCTAGGGACACAACTCTGCTGCCTGCCCCATCTCTCTAGAACCCATGGAAGTACAAGTCACATCCAGTATCCCTACTAAGGGAGCATCCTCGTCCCCTGTCCTTGAACCTATAGTGGGTGATAGAGCCTCCATAGTGCATAGGGTTGGGTCGGGAATGGCAGGCTGGTGACTGTCACCATCATGGGTCCTAGTCATTGCCTGACATGAATGGCATATGGGGCATTATGCAATGGATGTGCAGAGCAGTCATTCAGGCACAAGCAAATGCTACCTGGCAGAGATGATAGGTGCAATGTGTGGCCTGCATGACAAAGTACAAGAAAGTGCTCAATGTGGATCACGTGACTGACATGCTGGACAGGCAGCTGGGTGCCATCTGCTACCATGCACCAGGCCCAACACCATTCCTATGGATGACACTTATCTGCCTCCACTGTGGGTAGGTCAAGTTCACATGCTGCTAACATTCTCATGGTGTCCATGTTGCAACATAAAGTGGTTGCCCGTGCAGATATGGAGTAGGTGGTGGACTGGCACATGGTATGGCAAAGTGGTTCTGCTCTCATTGTTCACCTTTGTCCTTGCTGGCAGGTGTTGGTGCCAGTGCATTCCTCAGAGGGTATGCATCTGTAGCCAGGAATGGTCATGGTCTACATCCTTCCCAGCTGTCTCTCTCTCTCTCACCCCCACACACACACACACACACACACACACACACACACACACACACACACATTGGGATAACATCTTCAGGAGCTACGTCCCTTGGAAACCATTAAGAAAAAGTACCTAGCAGTGCTGGATTACCTTCCCATCTTACAAAGCACTACCCTATCTCAACACAGTATACCCAGCTCCATCAATCCCCTGGCCATTTCACTCAACTTCCTTCCACATCTGTAGTTAACCTCTCCAACACTGTACACATTGTAGATTCCTGTCATTGTGCCCCACCCCACTTGTCCATATAAGAACTGTGCTCTGACCTCACTACTGTGTTATTGGGAAGGTGATGTCTGATGCACAGCATGGCCAGTCAATGCACTATACAGCAGAACCTGGGTGTAGTAATGTATGCATCAGCTTTAGTTTTTGCCTAATATGACCCATAGTTTTAGACCAGATAAAGTATATTTGCCCCCGGCTTTGCATCAAATGGATTTACCTGCAGATAGTTCCTTCAGTGGTTCCATAACCTGCATCTCCTCCACTGCTGATTCTAGTCTGTGTGGACCTCTGATGGCAATCCCCTGCTCTAGTTGTCTGTGTATCTCCATATTGTACAGAATTATACAATCAAAGATATCCTGCTGCAGGTCTCTGAAGCATGCTGCAGCACATCATTAGAGGAATCTAGGCTGTGGAAGTGGGCTTTCATCAATCCAAATGTGCTCACAGTGATCTTGTGGGTCTGTAACAATGCAGTGTTGCAATCTCATTGTTTGCTTTTATCCCTGCTGGCAGGTGGTGGTGTCAGTGCAATTCATCTGAAAAGATGAACCTGTGGATAGGGTCACTTTTAGTGCTTTCTGAGATCAGAAAGTGGATAGCACCACTGCATACTTTTTGGACTGGATCAGATTAGATACAACAAAGACTGAATCATGAGTTACGGATTCAAGGGATATCTTGCATCATCCATAAGATATCCCCATGAAGAGACACTCCACACAAATCAGTGATATAGACTGGACTTCTGCAAGATGTGAGAATAGTGGGAACTGCCTGGTTGGTGCACAGACACATTGTATATGATACCCTATGTGTTGCCCACCACCTGGTAGTTAATAGAGAATAAATCTTTCCAGCTGATGCATCATTGTCCATGCACCTTGTTAACAATGTGAGTGCAACCTGTAGCTCCTAGAACCTCAGAGAAATGGGCCATTTCATAGAATGCCCACATAGTGTTGTTTCTCTTCTCAGTGATCTATGGAAACCACATATGCTCCTCCACATGTTGTAACATAACATTAAGAACTGGTGTAGTATTTGTGAGGCAGATGCCTGTGATATACCCACTGTGTCCCATGATGGTTGCTGTTGGGTCTCTGCAGCCAGAATTGACAATGGTACTCAAACCTTTGTATCCAGCGAGACAGGTATTCCACACATCCCATGAGACAACATGTAAAGATGGTATATGTCTACCAACTGTCATTTGGTGTCTCTGCCTACATGATGGCATTTGACTGTATCCCTGTCATGAAATGATGGTTTGTGAGGCATGGTCAGATCCTTCTGCATTGCAGAGGATGACTATGCACCATAAACCCCTACATCACGAGATGGGTTGCCAACTGGCTTACAGACAGAACTCACACGGTAAGAATAGCGGGCTCCAGGTCCGACTCTAAACCAGTCACAAGTGGTGTCCCACAAGGCTCGGTCCTGGGACCCCTACTGTTTGGCATATACTTCTCAGAAGTACAGGCAAACACAGGAGGACTATGGATAACCAAGTTTGCTGATGACTGCAAACTGGGAGCCATAATTGACTCTCCGGCTGACACGGACATTCTTCAAAAGGGCCTTACTGAGATGGACACCTGGTGTCAAAGTCATGGTCTCAAGCTAAATGCCAAAAAATGCATAGTCATCCCATTTGGGAAAAACAAAACATCCATGAATTACCACATAGGTGGCAGCCCCCTTAATACAGAAGAGGTAATAAGAGATCTGGGGACACAGGTAGATAGTAATCTCTCCTTTGACAATCATATTGCCAAAGTAGTTAGGAAATCCTTCTATGTAGCCCATTTTTATTTTTTTATTTTTATTTTACATTTGTTGACCGGGAGGATCCGACTGGATACATGTCCATTTTCAGCGGAGGCCCGGGGAGAAAAGCTCCAAACATAGATACAAAACAATTTGAATCACAGTGAAATATATTTTACATTCAAAGTTAGAACATATTTTGTTCAGATATAATTTATTTAAAAGGAGGAGGATTTAGGATAGTAGGGAGAAATAGGAGAGTAAGGTGTAATGAATGTTAGTATAGTCAAAGGTAAACTACCCCGGATTTAAGCAGTGACAATTCCTTTTTGTACTCAGATATATTTTTAGTTTGGCTTTGAATTGACTTAATGTTGACGTAGATATAATATCATGGGGAAGTTTGTTCCAAATTTTACCTGCAGCATTATTGAGAAGGGAGTCACCAGCAGAGTTACTAGTTTTGAGTGTTTGGATTAGGAGACGGTTGGATGACCTCAATGGATGAGGATTGTTGCATATAGGAAGCAGCATTTTGAGGGAAGGAGGATATTCAGGGTTATACATAATTTTGTGTGTAAGGACTAGTAGGTTGAAAGAAATAAGGGTAGGAAGCTCAGACCAGTTGAGCTTGGCTAAGTTGGTACAATGATGGGTCCTATATGGTGACCCAGTAACAAACCTCGCAATATGATTGTAGCAGTTAGAGAGTTTGTTCATGACAGTTTTGCTTATGTTATGAAGTAAGGGGGACGAGTACAGGAGTGATGAGAGAAGATGAGTCTGGGCAATGGCCATTTTAGCTTGAGGGGTCAGGAAGCTCTTTATTCTATATAAGGAACCTAGTTTCTTATTAATGGTCTTGATCATTTGGTTAACATGTATATCATATTTTAGTTTGTTATCTATGGTTACCCCTAGTAATTTTGTTGAGAGATCTGGAGAAATTATGGTCCCATCTTTAGCTTGGATAGTAAAATTAAAGGGGCAAGACTTTTTTGTTGGGAGAAACAACAACATTTTAGTTTTTTTAGGATTCAGAATCAGGCGCCGATTGGAGAGCCACTGTTCTATTTTGCTAAAAGTGGACTGGGTTGTTACTTGTAGATCTGAGGGAGTTGTGCCAGAGCAAATTAACGTAGAATCATCTGCATATTGTATGCAACTGGCATCAGGAATAACTGTATGGAGATCATTGATAAAGATGGAAAATAATAACGGCCCTAAAATAGATCCTTGCGGGACTCCCAATGTATTGGCATCTAATTACTAAAGGGTTTGCCTCTAGAAATAAAGAGGTTATAGTGCCCCTCTACTCGTCACTCATCAGACCCAACATAGAGTACAATGCCCCATTTGGGATATACCTCACAAGACACTTCCAACAGCTGGAAAGACAACAAAAGTACCTCACCAAGAGGATTACTGGCCTCAAACATATGTCCTATGCAGCCCAACTGGAAAACCTCCAGCTGTACTCAGTGGCATATCGCTTACTCAGAGGTGATCTCTATCTGACTTACAAAACCATGTCCAACTCAGAATTGATGGACATGCTCCACCTAAAGAAATCCAAGTCACTGCGAGCCACTCACTCTAGTGAGCTAAACCTTGCCACAACAATAAATAGAACATGCTGGAGGGATAGATTCCTGTCACAGAGACTCCCCATGCTTTGGAACAAAATTCCTAACTACATTAGGCAGAGCCCCTCACTAACAATCTTCAAGAGAAACCTCAACGAGTGGATGGGTAACAGAAAATACACCCCTGGGATCACTTCATTGGTTCTTCTTGGCAGAGGCTCAGTTAATTAATCAATGGGGTAGCAAAAGCTGACACACTCGGGCTAGGCTTATAAATGCCCTTGGGCAGATAGCCTAGTACCTACCTATGAACCTATGCTACAGACACTGGCAGTGAGAACAGCCTCTATCATATACTGTTTAGCTATTACATCTCCTACTCCTAGGGAAAACTTGGTGTGCAAACTTGATGGTAGCCAAGACTGATCTTGCAATTTTTATACATTTCCGAATCATTCCTCCATGTTATTTATACACATACACACACACACACACACACACACTTTGATTTAACTCATCATTGTGTACAAGCCCCCTTTTTTGGGATGTACCTCACTAAGCATATCAAGCAATTGTAAAGACTCCAGAGGTATGTAACTAAAAAGGTCAAGGTACAAAGACAGACTAAGCTAGACTGGAGGCTTTATCTCAGTTTCTTATAAATCCCTTATGGGAGACCTGTATCTTACTCATAGGGCTATAAGAGATCCATAGTCTGAGAAATCGTATAACTCAAAGCATCAGACAGAGCATCTAACACCAGGACTAACAGTATGAGAAGGGATAGATTTGTCATGCAACACCTACCCCTTCTCTGGAACAAACTGTGTCCTCAAGTTGCAATGTGACACACTGCCAATGACACACACCACTTTTGAAAAGGCTGCAGTTGGTGTGGTAGTACTGTGTACAGTATTAGCACATAAACATTGGCACTACATAATGTATTAAATATGAAATATGCTTGTCTCACATTTATTTTCTAACATCTTTTGAGTTAGCAGTGGTTAGGTATGGTGTCTGAAAACAGCCACGTGGTCGTCATGCATATTAAAAGAAATATAACGTATATACAAAATAAAATGATATTTTAACGGGTCTCTGACGTGAGGGCTTCATCTCCAAATTTCTTAGAGGTAATACTCAAACCATATGTCAGTTCTTTCACCTACATGGCTGCATTGATTATTACAGAAAGTGTACACTTCTAAGGAGAGATCAAAAGGACATTTTTTGATAGCTCCCGACCTGTTAGCACAAGAAATCTGGACAAAGTCTAAAATAATGGAGGGACAAATATGGGAAAAATTAAATACCGCTCTTCATAGCTGTCATCCATCTCTACAATGAGGGACATTATGTCTCATAATGTGGAACACCTACTAAAAGCTTACTAACTTCAAGTAAGCAGCTCACTGATGTTTACAATGCACTACTTTATACTTATAAAAAGTTCTTTTGGTGCATTAATATGATTCAGTAGTATTTAGCATGGATATCAGCTAAACAATTCCTAACACTGAATGAGTGACAAACACTTACAGTGTGGAACTTTGAGGAACATAGGCTTTTTAAGACCCCAAATATGGAACATTCCTTGTAATGAGGTACACTTGAGAGGTATGCTCTTACAAACTCAGACAGTCGCCAGGATTTGTGTTAGCATGCATTTTGTGAAGGACATGGAGTCTGAAACTCAAATAGATTTTCTGGCAATATAGGAGATATGCAGATTTAAGGACAGCTTGTTGTCTATGAAGCTTCCTAAATCCTGGATCATGTTGCCATTTTTAAAGTGAATTCATTTATGCTTTACAGTGCAAAGCAGTGGCTTTACTGAAGGCGACTATTCTAAATTTCTTTGTGTTTAGGTTGAGACTTTGCTTAAAGCACCATTTATAAGTGTGAACAAGATCTAGCTATGGTGTTAGTGAATTTGAGGTGGGATTAAGTTGATCCTTAGCTATCAATCAGCTGTGAATTTAGTTAGCCAAAGTCTTCTTGCATTTGTCTCTACTACTTCAAATGAATAGATTCATAGGTTCATAGGTGTTTACTAGGCTAACAACCACAAGGGTCTTTTAGGCCTAGCCATGCATCCAAAATAATAACAATTTTCTCTTTTCCAAAGATTCATGGTTTCATAAATTCATAGATAATTACTGGGCTAACCTTCTTTATAGGCCATTCAAAGTCTAATCAATTTCCTTCCCAAATGTGAGAATGAAACTCTGTACCTTGTGTCTGGTGAGTCATAAACCTTAACCATTATTCCAAACCCCAATACATTCCAAAGAGGGGAAGGTCTAGGACAGAAATAGGGGGAAGGCCACCAGATTCATTCTGTTTCTTGGAAAGGGTGCTAATTAAAGAGCTATGAGTTGGTCCTGCAACTTCAAAGCAGTTTTAAGTTTGGGTTTTGTCATTTTCAGTCATCCAGCATATTTGTGGTAGCAAAATTGATAGAGATCTGCACATATAACAAGTGTTATTTTGTGATTTGCCGTCAGTGTACAACAGTTTTAAAAGATATTTAAGGCTTATTTTGGTCCTATGTTTATCCCATTGAATCAGTTATGTATTAAGAACTTGTTGGTTTTCAGGTTATTGTAAAGATGTCTAATTTAGCTGTAAGTTTATTCATATTATGATGCCTTGTTTTATACTTCCGAACTCTTTTAGATTTTTATGTATAGTTGGTGTACAGCATTTGGAGGATACAACATTTACACCTTTTTTCGGATGTTTGATATTTTAGCTGCATTTTCTTTTGTTGGAAGAGAAGTTTACTGCTGCTCATGCCAAGTCTGCTTAAAATGTGCAACTGTTTTGTTTAGCAAATGGATTAACTATTGTGGTATGGAGTTTTAAGGCAGTGTTAGTAGCATAACAGGTAGCATACTTGTGTCTTGATGCAGAAGGCTGTAGGTTCTATTCCCACAGCATATACACTTGTATTTTAAGGTGCTGCAGTCCTGAGTATGTCCTCCTTTGGATAGAGATGCCTATTAACCATAAACCTGTTTTTCAGTTTGCCATCCATTCCATATTTCAACATACCAGCTTACATTTTTAATGTAACATATGCAATTTATTCTTCAAGAGAAGCAGGCACTGAATTTGTAGATGAAAACACTGAAATATAAAGTTGTTTTCTAGCAGCAACCTCTTCCTGGTAGGGTCTAACAAATAATTAATGTATTTAATTATTTTAATGGTAGAGTCGACTGGATACTTTTTAAATGGTGAAGAGGAATTTAAATATTCTTTCTCTGACATCCCGGGCCTGGAGTCTGGCAGGTTCAATCAGATAGCAGTAGAAGACCGGATCTGCAGTGAGCCGGCTGTTTTAGTGGCTGTTTGTGATGTTTTTCTATCAGTATTCTGGCATGGTCATCCAGATGCTAGTAGGTGGTGTATGCATTTTTGGAGCTGTTGATGACTTTCTGTTTTTCATTATTTTAATATAATATTCTGACAGGGTTAACCAGATACTAGGGAGGCAATGTGTTTTTGGGACAGTTGATGATCATTTTTTTTCAACTTAATACACTGGCAGGGCCAACCAGATGCTAGTGGTCTATGTGTTTTGGGGGCTGTTGACGACTGTCTTTCTTTCTTTTTTAATATAATATCCCTGCAGGGTTAAGTGGATACTAAGGAGGCAGTGTGTTTTGGGGGCTGTTGACGACTGTCTTTCTTTCTTTTTTAATATAATATCCCTGCAGGGTTAAGCAGATACTAAGGAGGCAGTGTGTTTTGGGGGCTGTTGACGACTGTCTTTCTTTCTTTTTTAATATAATATCCCTGCAGGGTTAAGCGGATACTAAGGAGGCAGTGTGTTTTGCAGGCTGTTGACGACTGTCTTTCTTTCTTTTTTAATATAATATCCCTGCAGGGTTAAGCGGATACTAAGGAGGCAGTGTGTTTTGGGGGCTGTTGATGACTGTCTTTCTTTCTTTTTTAATATAATATCCCTGCAGGGTTAAGCGGATACTAAGGCGGCAGTGTGTTTTGGGGGCTGTTGACGACAGTCTTTCTTTCTTTTTTAATATAATATCCCTGCAGGGTTAAGCAGATACTAAGGAGGCAGTGTGTTTTGGGGGCTGTTGACGACTGTCTTTCTTTCTTTTTTAATATAATATCCCTGCAGGGTTAAGCGGATACTAAGGAGGCAGTGTGTTTTGGGGGCTGTTGACGACTGTCTTTCTTTCTTTTTTAATATAATATCCCTGCAGGGTTGAGCGGATACTAAGGAGGCAGTGTGTTTTGGGGGCTGTTGATAACTGTCTTTCTTTCTTTTTTAATATAATATCCCTGCAGGGTTAAGTGGATACTAAGGAGGCAGTGTGTTTTGGGGGCTGTTGACGACTGTCTTTCTTTCATTTTTAATATAATATCCCTGCAGGGTTAAGCGGATACTAAGGAGGCAGTGTGGTTTGGGGGCTGTTGACGACTGTCTTTCTTTCTTTTTTAATATAATATCCCTGCAGGGTTAAGCGGATACTAAGGAGGCAGTGTGTTTTGGGGGCTGTTGACGACTGTCTTTCTTTCTTTTTTAATATAATATCCCTGCAGGGTTAAGTGGATACTAAGGAGGCAGTGTGTTTTGGGGGCTGCTGACGACTGTCTTTCTTTCTTTTTTAATATAATATCCCTGCAGGGTTAAGTGGATACTAAGGAGGCAGTGTGTTTTGGGGGCTGTTGACGACTGTCTTTCTTTTTTAATATAATATCCCTGCAGGGTTAAGCGGATACTAAGGAGGCAGTGTGTTTTGGGGGCTGTTGACGGCTGTCTTTCTTTTTTAATATAATATAATATCCCTGCAGGGTTAAGCGGATACTAAGGAGGCAATGTGTTTTGGGGGCTGTTGACGACTGTCTTTCTTTTTTAATATAATATCCCTGCAGGGTTAAGCGGATACTAAGGAGGCAGTGTGTTTTGGGGGCTGTTGACGACTGTCTTTCTTTCTTTTTTAATATAATATCCCTGCAGGATTAAGCGGATGCTAAGGAGGCAATGTGTTTTGGGGGCTGTTGACGACTGTCTTTCTTTCTTTTTAATATAATATCCCTACAGGGTTAAGTGGATACTGAGGCAGCAGTGTGTTTTGGGGGCTGTTGACGACTGTCTTTCTTTCTTTTTTAATATAATATCCTGCAGGGTTAAGCGGATACTAAGGAGGCAGTGTGTTTTGGGGACTGTTGACGACTGTCTTTCTTTCTTTTTTAATATAATATCCCTGCAGGGTTAAGCGGATACTGAGGCGGCAGTGTGTTTTGGGGGCTGTTGACGACTGTCTTTCTTTCTTTTTTAATATAATATCCCTGCAGGGTTAAGCGGATACTAAGGAGGCAGTGTGTTTTGGGGGCTGTTGACGACTGTCTTTCTTTCTTTTTTAATATAATATCCCTGCAGGGTTAAGCGGATACTGAGGCGGCAATGTGTTTTGGGGACTGTTGACGACTGTCTTTCTTTCTTTTTTAATATAATATCCCTACAGGGTTAAGCAGATACTGAGGCGGCAGTGTGTTTTTGGGACTGTTGACGACTGTCTTTCTTTCTTTTTTAATATAATATCCCTGCAGGGTTAAGCGGATACTGAGGTGGCAGTGTGTTTTGGGGGCTGTTGACGACTGTCTTTCTTTCTTTTTTAATATAATATCCCTGCAGGGTTAAGTGGATACTGAGGCGGCAGTGTGTTTTGGGGGCTGTTGACGACTGTCTTTCTTTCTTTTTTAATATAATATCCCTGCAGGGTTAAGCGGATGCTGAGGCGGCAATGTGTTTTGGGGGCTGTTGACGACTGTCTTTCTTTCTTTTTTAATATAATATCCCTGCAGGGTTAAGCGGATACTGAGGCGGCAGTGTGTTTTGGGGGCTGTTGACGACTGTCTTTCTTTCTTTTTTAATATAATATCCCTGCAGGGTTAAGCGGATACTGAGGCGGCAGTGTGTTTTGGGGACGGTTCTTGATTTTCTTTCTTTAACATAATACTCTGGGAGGGTCAACCAGATGCTAGTGATCAATGCCTTTTGGGGGCTGTTGATGACTTTCTTTTTTTTTAATATAATATCCTGGCAGGAGCCAAAGTGATACTAGGTATGCAGTGTGGTCTGGAGAGCCATTTGTGGATGACATCTGTTTTTTTTTTTTTACCTAGTATTTTTTGTAGGGTTAGTCAAGATAAATTAGGATGGCTTATCAATGTTTTGTTGTTGAAACAAATTCTACTTTTGCATGAGTAAAATGTGTATGGGGGAACTGAAGTAAGATCACATGCAAGTTCTTGGCTATGTGATGTGGAAAAAAACACAGTAATGTAACCATGGTCTTTTATTTTCATTATTTTAAACCTTGTAGGGTCAAAGCAGATTCTCTGGGTAGCAGTTGGGATGGGGCAATGCTTATGTGCAAATGGAATGACTACAGTTCTAGCTTGCTTTGCAAGACTAATGTGCATTTGAGTAAAGTAAGATCAACCATAAGTTCTGAATTGAGTGTTGTTTATGTGAAAAAAAAAGAATACTTACCTTAATGACAGTGTTGTCTTTTTGTTGTTGTTTTTGTTTTTAACCTCGCAAGATCAAATTAGATACTGTGGGTGGGGTAGGCAATGGGAATTGGGGCTGGGTGTGAATTAAACAAATTGCCCTGCTGTTTACTGTTGTAGTTATATCTTTGCAAAACTGTAATATGTTTTTGTCTGTATTTTAACATAAATGTAAAATAATTAGAGAGTTAATGAGTATTTCTGTAACATAACTTCATCCCTTTCTAGTTGTCCACACCCCTTTTAGATGATCACACCCATTCAGATGTCTCCTGCAGCCCCCCTTTGATTTGAAGTCACCAGTCGCCACTGTATATATATATATATATATATATATATATATATATATATATATATATATATATATATATATATATATATATATATATATATGTATATATATATATATATATATATATATATATATATATATATATATATATACGGGAGCACTACAGAATCCTGAAAGACCAAAATCTTGAAAGTTCAAAATACTGAAAACACACAGGATACCAACGCTTACTATATTACAGCACAAGTGCATACAGAAACATATTACCATTCAATTATATCCAGGGAGGCAAGTCTCTCTGAGATTGCACTTCACTACACTAAGTGCAATCTTGGAGTTGATATATTTAAGTAGCAGGGGGTGTGGGGGTGCATGGGGGCTTGCCCCCCTGCTTATACTTGGAGAACAGTAATATAGTTTGTGTTTTATTTGTTTCTGTATATACTTATGCTGGAATATAGTGAGTGTTGGTATCCTGTGTGTTTTCAGGATTTTGAGTTTTCAGTATTTTGAACTTTCGAGATTTTGGTCCAGGATTTTGGTCTTCAGGATTTTGGGCTTTCAGGATTCTGTAGCACTCCCATATATGTATATATATATATATATATATATATATATATATATAGGTTTACTATTGAAAATGCAAACGGAACTTGGGCAACAGTCGGATAGTCGAATGTATAAGGTTGTAAACAAGGATGTCGAAGACAAAATAATCAATCTAGGAACGGTTTTAACATGGGTCGAGGTAGGTGTTCAGTATTATTCCCTACTACAAACATCTTCCCTACCTCGACCCATGTTAAAACCGTTCCTAGATTGATTATTATGTCTTCGACATCCGTGTTTACGACCTTATACGTTTGACTATCCGACTGTCACCCAAGTGCCATTCGCATTTTCAATAGTAAACCTATATATATATATATATATATATATATATATATATATATATATGTATATCTGTGCATGTGTTTCTTTTTTTTTTTTTTTTTTTTGGAGCAGCTTTCCATGATATTAGAATAATAAGCCAAACAGAGGAGCTGAAGCTGACCAAAACAAACGATATCCAAAAACACAAGTCTGCTCATGCGGATGGCTGTGAAACACTTTAATCTCAGAAAGTATAAAACATTAAAAACAATAAAACAAAAGAGATGAGCACTTTCACATTACCACAGGACGCCTCATCAGATCTAAAGAGTAACACACAGTGCAGGTCGTTAAATAGCTTCAATTTAGCACCTCAGATCACGTGACCTCAGGGTTGGTTTTAAAGCATTCAGTCCTTTGCTAGCTGCCTGTAACAAAATGTAGTCATGAGAACTTGTTTCATTCTGAGGAAGTCCATTTGATTGTGTGATGAAAGTGCTTAATTGTATTTTAATAAACAGTTATTTGTCTATTCCTCAGCAGGATTATTTATTTTTAGTTTTCAGTATTTTAACAGATTTACTTATTATGTTTCGTATTAGGGGCAAGGTGCAAGATGATATGAGTTACTGCTAGGCATGCAACATGAAACAGTATAGGATGTACAGACTGGAAATATTAGTGTGTTTGTAAAAAAAGTTATGAAAAATATGGCATTTCCGTATTTACATTATGCAAAAATAAGTGTCTGATAGGGTCATGTTATGGTGGCATATGCAAATTTTTGGTGTGAGTAAATATTTAACTTGAAAATGTGATCGGTAATATGGTGGCATCCAAAGAGATAAATGACTGGTAAAACACTTATGAAGAGATAAATGACTGGTAAAACACTTATGAGTATTACCTATGTTTTCATAAATGCGTTAATAGTGTAAATGATTTATGATATACAGGGGAGCAAAGTCTGCTGTTCTATACACAGTATGAAAGCACACAGTTTTGTCACTCATCCTTGCCATTTGACTTGCTCAGTTTTATACATTAATATTGTTTTGAAATATTGTGAAATATAATATGTATAATTTGCATTTATTATGCAATATTAGAAAACAGCAGTGTGCTATTCAGCCTTGTCATGCATCACTGTAAAGTTCTAGAACAGATGAACAGTTCTACTGATACCTTGGATCTTACACACTTACTGAAGTATAATCCAGTTATTTGGCCATAATACTAGTACACTTCGGAAAATTAAATACTTTTTTTTTCATTAATCTGTAGCATAATTTCAGTGTCACTAGGTAGTCTTGGCAGCATGTAACTTATCATGCAATGAACAACTTTCATATTTTATATTTTTCCTTGTATCATTTCTGGGATATTGCAGATCAAGTGAAGTGTGTCTTAAATAGAGAATTAAGTAGAAAATCTCTCTAGTATGAATTGGTTTCCAAGTTTAAAAGACTTCAGGAAGCCAAAGGATTAATTAGTTTTTTGTTGCTCAGGACTTGAGCAAGTTAAATAACCCACCTAAAATAATGATCTGTTGATGATCACATCAGCTAGAAGGATCTCATAGACAGTAAAATGCCGAAAATCCCTTCTAGTTTTACACAGACTCTGCCTTAAGGCCAGCCTCTCCTTTATGCCAAGTATAGTGACTTGAGTTCTCACCCATCCAAGCAATCCAGTTGCCTGTTTTCTTCCCTTACCATCAGAACAAGGGAGAAAGAATGCTACACTCCTTAGATGTACACAGACAGCTGTGATGTTATCTGGATAAGACAAAATAATTCAGAATCTGAGAACAGCTGTTTTGTGTCCATAGGAACAAGGAATGAGGTGCACCAATCTCCAAGCAAACTTTTTTAAAGTGGTTGACCTGGTCTATAGCTTTCTGTTATTCTTATGTGAAAACAAATTAAGAGTCTATGAGAACCCATAGCAGTATGTGTACTGCAGGCACTGTGGACTTTTTTTTTTGAGGAAGATGGTGAATTCTCAATCTGTTCCAGAAGCAGTTACCTGATCCGTGAGTCCCTTCCTTCTCTAAACATTGCAAACAAAATGCCACTTCGAGGGCAAGGGCGGGTTTGCTACAGTCATTCTTCAGGGCCTGTAACAATACACCCAGCTCTTCCACATCCTCTTTTTGTGAGTTCCTGGAATCATTCCAGTAGTAATTATGATTGCAGTTGTGATCTGTATGAAGAGCATAATACAACTGTATAAGAACTCCTCGTATTACTAGATGTTTGAGTAGATTATTTTTGCAGTACTGGCTTCCCCTCTATCACCCCCCCTGTTTTCTTACTTGAAGAACCTGGAGTGGGATACCTTAGCCCAGACTGATTAGCCTTTTTTTAAATATATCAGAGACTCCGGTCTAGGTAAATTTGAGATTAAGGCTGTAAGCTGTTAACGAGCTGCTTACTGCAGCTAAGGATGCAGAATTTGATTCCCTCCACCTCCGTTTGCCCGCCGTGTGACTAGACAGTACTCACTGGTCACCCCTGAAATGGAACACTTGTGTCCAGTGGTTTACCTAGTTAAATGCATTAAAAAGTGCTCTAAGTTCTTCTCCCAGGCATTCTTCATGGGTGTGCCTCCTTATATTCCTTAGTTAGATGCCTAGGCTTGGGCAGGATGGATAGCCTGCTGGTTTCCTGAGCAAGAAAGCTCTAATATCATGTGGGTTAATGCCAGCTTTATACTGAGAACATACTGATGTCTGGAAGGATATGTGCCTGATTTGGAGTAGGAAGGGTGCTGAGTTTTTGAAATTCTGCTGGACATTGGACCTCCTTAGGCTACTGCTTCACTGATACACTAGAACATCTGTTGCTATGGTAAGCTCCTACTCAACTATACTTTCTCACCACAGTGCAGTAGTCTGTTAACACAGCAGGGATATATTCCAATACACCCAAACCTGACAACACCTGAGGTTAATTGCTTGGGTCCTTTAAGCCTCTTTCCTTTCATGGATACATTTCTATATGAGGTGATCAAACATTTGCAGGAAGCCAGGAGATCTGGCCCCATAAAACTATACCTGGCAAAATGAAAAAAAAAATCTCCATATGGTGCAGCAATAAGCATAACCTTCCCAAATGCTGCCCACAAGCAAAGTCCTGCAATACTCAATAGAACTTCCATCTAAAGTCCATTCTTAGACCTTGATCAAAGTGCACTACTTGGTTAGTTCCACTTGCATGCCAAGGGGCCTCCCTGTGTCTGCACAAACCTTAGTGAAACCGTTATTAAAGGGAGTTTTGCTCATATATTATGGTAGAAAACAAATATCTTCATTTGGACTTAAATTTTGTTTTGAGCAACTGACAATTGGTCTATTCAAATCCACCTGTTCAGCCTCACTTAAATTCCTGTCCTGGGAGCAATGGTATTATGCAGAAGAAAGTCTTAACTTCAAGCATCAATAAGAAAATGACCATATGCATTTTTTAAACTCATTTGCTAACTGGATTAACCCACTTCCTGAGAGCAGTGACTGGCATGTGTAAGTGACTTCCTCAGTGTCATGCAGTAGGCAAATGGAGGCTAAAGGACTCGAACACTGGATTACAGGATGACGGTCATTACAGCGTGTAGCCTTAATCCTCTTTGCTGCTCAACAGTATTTTGTAAAGACAGCCAGAAGACTAATCCTTCCTTTATGACTAAGGTGGTGTCAATACTCAGCTATAACCAGACCATACAGTTGCCTACTTTTTTACTACTTGAAAGAACAAAGTAAATAATTGTTCATATATTGTATGCAGGTAGCTGAGATATTGCATTGACAAAGCCAAACAAATTTGGAAAAGGGATAAACTGCATTCTTCTGTTTGGGAAAAGAAAGCATACAAGTAACCAAACAAGCACTTTTCAAGTGGCTGGCCCCATGTAAAATCTTTTGCTATGAATCAGCGAACCACAAGTTGGATGCTGCAATGAATGTACCCACTAACAGAGTAACTGACACTAACTGCATTGTTTAAGAACATATCAACCCAGGTCATTTATAAAGTAGCAATGTTGGCATTCATCATACCATCTTCAAACATTAATAAATGGGACATCTACTCTTGCCTCAGCCATGGTATGGGAGTTTCCTGTGGTCCACCATGCAGTATTCTTTGCATAGCTTTGGTACTTTCCCCTGGAGTAAAAATACTACTGTAATGGTGATCCTTGCAATGAAACTTGTACATTTCTATGTGTAACTTACCATAGCAGCAGATGTTTGAGTAGGACATCACCGCTGTTTTACAGGTTCCCTTTCTCCACCCCCACTAAGACAGTAAAGACATGAAGAGTACTGCAGTACAGGGGAGGACTGCTAACCCTTACTTTTGAGGAGGGCAGTCAGTATTGCCTACTTCTGTCATACAATGCATAAAAAAGAGAAGAGATGTTAAAAGAGGGGGGTCTGTAACTGCCCCAACACAAAGCAGTTCCATACCAGAGCTCTTTTACAATAATAAGAACTGAAGAAATGTTGCACTTATGACCCCCCCTTATACTGACCAAAAGGTCATTGCTCAGGTAAGAGTTACATCCAAAGAAAGTTGTAGATGTTGGGCCAAACTTGGACACACATGACCTTCCAGCAATACTACTGTAGTGGGAATCTCTTACTGGAACATCTAACATTACTGTGAGGTACACACACAACTACGCTTTCTTCAGAGTCACTGCATTTAAACAATTGTCTATTTATCTCTATATTTTTACCTCAACACTGCACCCAGAGTTTTCACTAAAGTCGCTCTCAGGACAAAAGGAATTCACATATACTCCATGTTAGATTATATAGCTTGATATAAGCCTCAGAAGAAGAGCTCAAGAGATCCTTGGGAATATATAGACTTCTGCCTGAATAACCTGGGAATCTCAGTGAACAAAAACACAGCCTATAACCCCAGCCTGTTCCAAAATCTGCCTAATTACATTGTTGTCATGAGGGCAGGGTGGGAAGAAGGATGCCCATTCTCTCACTTTTTTTCACCAGGAAAAGACAACTGACACCCTGGCTCTTCCTGAAAGTCCTGATTTATGTCAGCCTCAGTTTTACTGGTCCCCCAACATGGCTACACCTGGCAAAAATGTAATGGTACCTCAATAATCATTGGAAATAACACTCCTTGCCTTTGCAGCAGGAAATTTACCTTATCCCGGCAATTAGTAAACCACTTCTGTGGTGAGTGCAGAAAGTCAAAACCAGTCCAGGACTTCTCTTTGTGATTTCTGAACCTTCTTAATCATGGACAATAGATATCACTTATAATGAAATGGAAATGCACACCATGGACTTAATAGAGCAGTGGATGGACCAGCAAGCTGAAATTCAAACATATAGATGTTAGAGGAAATGCTGATCATTCACCAAGGCACACTGAAAATAGTGACCGACACACTGGACAGTACCACTGTGATGCGGGGAAGCTCCCTATTGCAACTGCAAGACCTCGTACTTCAGAACTTAAACTGTAGTTGTGACAAAAAAAAAATTCCAAGCCTTTGATGTTGCACTTTTAAGGTGTTTTTTTTTTTGCAGAGAGACTTCTCTCCAAACTGCAATGCCACATCTCTGTTACTTATGTATACTATCTCCTGGATCCTGTATCTAAGAGAAGTACGGAGTACTCTGAGAAACCATAGTTCTGGACTTCATCTCTTTATAATTACTCTTCAACGTTTGCTAATCCAAAGATCACTGCAACAGTCAAAACGTTTGTTCAGTTTGCTCCCATGATGTGATCTATCAGCAAGGAGACACCCACTCTCGGTTAACACTAAAAGTCTAGATGTTGGCACAGAGACAAGACCTGCTCCTTCAAGCCCTTCTGCATATCCAGTGATCAGAATGCAGTGGCAGATAGATATGCAGGTCTTTCAGTAACTTGCACAAGTGGCAGCTGGACTGTAATGTTTTTCATACTGTGGGGCAGAAATTGGGAACATCAAAAACTGATTTGTTTGCCTCTCAGGAAAATGATCAAGTGAGGAAATTCTGTGCTAGAGAGGCTTGGCAGTGAGTGCATTCTCTAGTCCCTGAAGCTGAGGCCTTGTGCTTTCATAGTTCTTCGGGGTATGCTGTAACCATTTCCTTAGTCCAGAATCAGGCTAATTATTGGGTAGCAATCTACTTTATTATTTGTCCCCTATATAAGGAATTATACTGCTTTAGTGATCCTTATGGTGAGCATGGTATAGATGTGCAAGTGTAGTCACCATAATCAAAGTTTGGTAATGATCTACTCCAACCTCATTGCCACTAGGACAAGTAGCACCTATCAGACCGATCTAAACTTTGCCAGGCTTTAGATTCTCCCATTTAGGCATAATGCCTTGTGCTCTGGCTTCACTCTTCAGATCACATTTTCCAGTCATCACAAATAATGTGTCTAAATGGAACCAGCCTTCTCTGTTTTCTTGCATCCAGATCCATTTTTTCCTTCACTTTTTTGTGGGTCCCCCATGTCCTTCAGTGATGCTTGCTGAACTTGCTACATGTAGTGACAATTTTCCAGTTTATTGTTTTCATAAAGTTGGTTATTAACATTTCACATTTGTCCCATAGGCCATGGCTTATCCACATGTTCAGTGTCCTACTTAACATGGCTGCGTTGCTCAGCTGAAGTTTGGCTTATGCTCTAACTATTTTGGATGTATTGCTTATTTTGCTGTTTTTGTTGGGTAAAAAATAAGAAGGCAGGTTTCGAGAAGTGTGAGTCCTGCAGTCATAAATTTCCTCATCAAGACAAACATGTCGAGTGTGTAACTTGTTTGCAAGTTGTGCAACATATGGCAGAAGGCTGATATAAAAATTTTGATAAACCATAAAAGCAAATTAATTCTCAGTGGTTTGATGCCTAGAGAAGATTCCACTTTCCAGAGTAGACTTTCGCCATCTGTAATTCTAAGGCCAAATGCAATGCAAAATCCTGCAAAAAGCATGATAGGTCTTCCATTATAGTCTTCCCTTAAGATTCCTCATAGAGAGGACAGGAGTTCCTCTGTGGAAAAAGGAGTCATTGGACTGGCCATACAAGTTGTTGAAGGCCATTCTTCCGGACACCACAGACTGTAATTTTTTTTAGGAGAGAAAGCTTATCTTCTCTTTCTGAATTAGGTATTCCCAGATTCTTTCTCTCTCTCTCTCTCTCTAGTCCCCTTCTTTTAATCTTAACATTACTTTTTTGTAATCTTAACATTACTTTTTTTTAATCTTAACATTACTTTTTTGTAATCTTAACATTACTTTTTTTTAATCTTAACATTACTTTTTTGTAATCTTAACATTACTTTTTTTTAATCTTAACATTACATTCTTTTAATCTTAACATTACTTTCTTTTAATCTTAACATTACTTTTTTTTCCTCCATAAGTTTGTTTCCTTAGACACTGAGTACATGAAACTGTTGAAGGCCATTCTGTAAGTGAATATGGATTTATGTATCTTCTCATTTCCCTCCCATTCCATCATCCTCCCTCCCTCCCTCCACTTTAACCTGCTTATTGGCCCCAGTATCAGTGCTGAACACATTGAAGCCACCCAGCATCCTGCCGGCTCCAAAGATTGACTAGGTTTGCTAATAACCTATTGGTGCCACCATCAGCACTGTTAGATTTTTGTGTTGATGCTTTTAGTACCAGTGGTCTCGGGGTGGGGGGTTCAAGGTCTCACATTCACTAGCTTCATTCAGGAGGTCAGCTAGTGAGATTTTTGAATCCTTGTGACTGGCAGCATTGGCATTAATACTGACACTTGTTGATCCCTTGACATTAGGGTTCAGTGCCAAAGCTGTGCAGGGGCTGGCGGAGTTCAATGTAGAGGCTTTGATGTCAGAGGATACTGTGATGATGCTGGTGTTGAGGCTATCCAGAGACTTGATTTTGCAGATCTTGCTTCAGTTTTGTCTCTTGGTGACACCTATGATGTTAGTCTTATACAGGGGCACTTCTGATTGGTAACTAAGCCTGGAGTTGGATGAAGGCCAAATGGGGCCCTAGGCAAAGTAATCGACTGGGATCCCATAGCTATAGCAATATCACATTACTTGGCTATCTCTCTCAAATTACCATAAAACACTGTTCAGATCTGTCAGTATGCATAATATTTTTTTACCTTTACAATTATGAGAGATTTGGATTTAATTTGAAAGCTTAATTTCCAATTTTACAAAAGCACTCAAGCCATTTTATAAACAAAGCAAACAAACTTAAAATAGACTTAATATAAGCAGCAGTAAACTTCTATTCCCTTGAAGCTCACATTTACTGAAAATGCATCTGACAACCCACTAAACTATAGGAGAAATGCTAGGATTCATTCTGAAATAGCACACATTGAAGCACTAACTAGAGGCCATGTTAAGGGTGCAAGAATTCAAAAGACAAGTGTGTGACTCATTTGCTAAAAGTCTGGGACAGTCCACTGGATGCAGGTGTCCCTTTTCCATGGAGTACTTTTTGGTGAAGTGACTTGATCAGTCACACGGCAGGCAAAGTCTGAGGGGAATCAATCCTTGTACTATAGGAAGCAGCTTGCTAACAGCTCATAGTCTTAGTCATCTGTAATAACTGCCAGACAAGCTGTTGTGGCCCATATTGCACCCATGTGCCAGCAAAGAACAAGCTAAGTTAAAATGCACTCATAATTAAAATATTAAAATGAAACTCATAGAGTTCATACTGTACAGTTTATTCACAGGCAAATACCACAGAGTCAACAGTCAAACAAGAAAACTAAGGACCACACACAAAGAACAGCTTCATGCTATTATGCTCCTGTTTACAACAATTGATTCATTTCTTTATGCTAGAACTACTTTGGGATACAGGAGTAAAACACACACACACACACACACACACACACACACACACACACACACACACACACACACACACACACACACACACACACACCTTGTGTACAGGTCATATGTTTTCTTGCAATCAAATTAATGAACAAATACGTAAAAGACTTAGAAGTATATTTCATCTCCTTGCTGTGAGAACGATACAGTGCAACCCAAAGCAAATGCACTCTGTCCCCTTAACTTCTTAACTCAAGAATCAGAGACAAGTTCACCAAACATCCAAAATCAGGAAGAGATTTTAAATACTTCTTTTTTGTACTTAGAAAATTACTAGAATAAAAAGTTTTGCATTGCTGACTGTAGTCTTCAGTGGTCTTTCAGACATGCAGATGTCCTGCTTACCAGGTTGAATAAGGAGAAAAATCATGATAAGTTGTCTGTCAGGGGCCGTGACCTGCCAAATCACTCATGCACTCAACTCATTAGACAAGTACCTGTATGACTCAGTCACATTCCATGTGGTGTAAATGACATGAGATGTACTTCCCTGGACTATATGAAGAGAGAGATTATGGAGATCTCAGACTAAGTGCCCCAGGCTGTTGTATGCCTAGTATTGAGCAACATTCTACCCTCACCACAGATGATGCCACAATATAAACAAAAGATGATTGACTTCAATAATTAGCATAATTTCTGGCATTATTCCAAGGGCATTCAATATTTGTCAGCATGGGAGGATATGCTCTACAGACCATGTTGCTTTTCCAAAGATGGTCTGAACCTGTCCCTCTAGGCTTTTGAATATTGGCTAAAATATTGTCCTCCCCAATAATGTCTTTTTTAGACAATGCCAAATTGACAAACCTTCTGACATAGAAAAACAGCCAAAGGGAATCTAATAGTATTACTGTTCAATGCAAGGAGCCTAAACAAGAAACTCTACTCCCTCCAGGCTCTTCTCACCCTGGAAAATGTACATGTCCATGCAGTTACTGAGACATGGTGTAAAGACGAGGATCACACTCCAGCAGTGCAGCACTTCAATGCCTTCCACACATTTAAGCCAGCTACTGCACAGACAGGGGCCAAATGTGGAGGTGTCTCAATCTATATCAACAACAAACTCACCTCAAGACTAGTCAAACATAATGACGAACTTGAGCTTCTCCATGTCCAGATTTCCATAGGTAAAGTCCCCATATCATATCCTTAAAAGCTATAGGTCATCCTCTGTGACTCAAGAAACTCAGAACTCATACTTGGACTTGGTGGAGGCTCTCACCATTTCACCATTCAACCCAATACATTATTCATGGACAACTTCAGGTACCCCCACTATAAATTGGGATGCTTACATGACTCCAAAATTACAGGCTCAGAGATCCTACTGTTTGTAAACACAAACACCTTGAACCAGATAGTCTATATAACTGCTATGAGTGCAGACATACTCAACATTATACTCACAAATATGAAAAAAATACTGTACTCCCCCTTGTGTTTTGTCCTCTCTGGTAAGATCAGACTACAAAGCTGCCTCCTTTGTAAAAAAAATAAATAAATAATTTCTGTGACCCTGGCCAACCCTATAACATTTAGGAACTATTTTAAGGCAAAATTCCTACTACTAAGTAATAACCTGTCAAAATGTTAAGCCCCCCTCAAACCCTGAGAACATAGCTGCCTCTGCAGAATTGTTAACAGAAACCCAGTACAGTCATGTCAATATATACACACAGAGACAGCTGTGCCTACCAGAAATAAGCCCAAAACTAACTCAAATGTAAACAGGTTGTACAACAAAAGAAAAAAATGGCATAGCCAAGATTAGAAAGTGCTACGCCCAGCATGATACAACACTCATCAATTTAAACAAACTACTTAGAGGGCAAATTAAATCTACTAAAGCCAATTTTTTGAGGTAAAGGTACCCTCCTAGGCAAAGGACAACCACAAGGCTTTCTTTTAGTCATGTCCAAAACCTCAAAGACAGCACACAGCTGTGTGCAGGACTGATTTTAAATGGATATACCTACATGAAGTCAGAAGGTATAGCAAATTTACCTCCAATTTCTCCACTGACTGCACCCCAGGAAATACCATTAGACATTACCCCCAAATATCACTAGAGATCGAGTCTTAGATGTGCTGTTTAAGGACAGAAACACTGCATTGATGGACCCTGATAATATCCCAGAATGCTTCCTAAACAGCTTGCAACATGACCTATTGGGACAACTGGAATCAGTATTTAACATTAGCCTTCAAACAGATTTTGTGCCATGTGAATGGAGAACTCCAACGGTCAACCCTCTGCACAAGGGCGGGCCATCAATGGATCCCAGGATCTACATACCCATTAGTCTGACTAGTTGAATATTGAAAGCCTTGGAAAGAATTATCATGGAAATGATTAATAAGGGCATAGAAAATCTCAGACACTGGATCCAACCCAGTTTGGTTTCAAGACAGATGGAAAAATTAAATGCAGATGTCTCTGCTGCTTGCTGAAACCAAAGTGTGCTTAATGCACTAAACTATTAACCTTTTCAGCACTATATTATGCACAGTACTAATAAAATAATGTGTCTATATAACAGATGACACATACGATAATGTCACAGTTTACAGGTTTTAATGTCTCAGGTTAAACTTTTAAGGCAGCATCGAGAATGTTCTCCAGTGTACCAGATCTAACATCCTACACTTTTAATGGCCTTTATATATTCTTCTGTACCATCCAGATCTTGCCCATGAAATAATCTGTTGTTGTTAATACCTTTGGAATTCTTCTGATGTCATGCAGTCTGTTGTTAAGCTACTTTGTGTTCTGTTTCAAAGTGAAAAAACTTTTAGGGAGTCTTTTCTATTGTAAATGTTTTTTTATAAAAACAGTCTTCCCATACTCCCTGCACCTGATCTCTTATCTGTTTGTACCAAGTACCGAGATTTTGTAATACATTCAGTTGGATGCCATTAACCCTTTAATGTATACATGCTAGCAAACAGAACTGTACATGCATCTAAGTGACTATATTTTCCTACATATATTCTAGCAAACAGAAGTGTACATGCATCTAAGTGGCTATATTTTCCTACATATATTTTAGGAAACAGAAGTCTACATGCACTGTTATATTTTACTACATATATATTCTAATAAACAGAAGTGTATATGCAGTGTTATATTTTACTACATATATATTCTAATAAACAGAAGTGTATATGCACTGTTATGCTTAGTATATGCACAGCTAATGCTCAACTAATACTGAACCCCCCAAAAATCAAACTCATCCTGTTTCATCCTACTAGAGCCCCTGATACCTCCCCTCCAGTCAAAATTACCACGGCTAATGACACCATCATAACTCCAGTTTCTAGTACTTAGCTATTAGGGGTTACTATTGATCAGAATATGTTCTTTGATATTCATATAGCCCAAGCCATAAAAAAGTGCACAAAAAACTAGGGTGCCTCTACAGGAGCAAACACTATCTCACAGCTGACACCAGAGCCACTATTGCCAGAACCCACCTAATTTCAACATTACTTTATGCATCCCCTATCTTTATCAACCTAAGAAAAACAGATATAACAAAACTAGATACTTGTTATAATAAAATTGCAAAGTTTGCCACAGGCGCCAGCTATAGATCCCACCATTGCCACTCTCTCAGAAAACTCTCATGACTTGAATTCCCCACACTGCTAAAATACAACCAGCCCAAAATGGCTCACCAAATAATAAAACAGCCTGAAAGACTCCAGCCCTAAATAACCTACTAGCACACTACTCTAATAAAATGACTCTGTTCTAGCACTAAGGCATTATTACAAATAACAAAACCCAAAAGACCTAGCTGGAGAATCCCTCTACTCCTGTACTGTCACCAAAGCCTGGGATAGCCTTCCACTAGACATCAAACCCAACACTAACATATTCCACTTCAAAAAACTACTAAAAGCCCACCTGTCTGCCACATAGATCTGTCCATGTATTGAACCGGGCTAAACAACTACATTAGAGTAAACCAAATCATCTAACAGACTGACCAAAATATTGTCCTTATACACTTGTTATACAGTTTACTTTAGCACACCTCAAGCTCAAACTTATAAAGACTGCTCAATCTTGTAAAGACTGTATTGGAAGTAATCTGATGACATTACTAATATGCTTGTATGATTTTTGTAGAGCTACCATACACTGTAATTTGTTTTTTTTTGTTTTTTTTTTAAAGAAAAATGCTATGTAAATTTTGTTAAGATTTGTTTAAATGCTATGTAAAATTGTTAGATTGCTTATTCTCTGTATGTCTTGGTGCTAATCTCACCAGGCCTCCACTGAAAATGGACGTATTGTCCACTCTGACTTTCCCGGTAAACAAATGTAAAATAAAATAAAATAAATAAATAACTGTCTAAATATATATGTATCTAACAGAGATCATGCCTACTTAATCTGGTGGACTTCTTTGAGAAGGTCACAAAGGCAATGGTTGAGAGTAAAACCGTGCATACTGCCTACCTTGACCTGGCTAAGGATTCTGATACAATGCCTCACTTGGCATTGTAAACAAACATGGATATAGGCATAAACCCCTGTGTTACACACAATGGATAGCCAGATGGATCTCAAATAGGATCCAGGAAGTTAGGAGAAGGGAGACCACCTCCACAAAGAGGCCGGTCACTAGTGGACTCACTGAGGGCTCTGTGCTGGCTCTGCACCTTTTTGGCATTTACTTCCCGGCAGTTAAGGCCACTGTCAAGGACCTCTGGCTGACCAAGTTTGCTGATGATTGCTAACTAGGAGCAGTCATAGAATACACCCAAGATACTAACATCCTACAGGAAGGACTAACACAGGCAAATAACTGGTGTCAAAGCCACAACGTAAAACTCAGTACCAAGAAATGCATAATAGTACCCTTTGGGAAGTCAGCCAACCTAGGAAATTACCTTATCAATAAAACACTCCTAACAGTAGAACCATTAGTCAGAGTTTTGGGTATGTATGTAGATAGTAACCTGACTTTCGACCAACATGTGTCTAAGCCAGTAAGGAATCATTCCATGGTATTCAACTTATAAGCAAGGGCATGACATCTAGGTCCAAGGAAGTCATCATTCCACTGTATTCGGCCCTCATCAGGCCAATCATTGAGTACAGTGCCCTCTTCAGTGTATATCTGACCAGGCACATGCAACAACTGGAACATCCAGAGAGGTTTCTCATAAAAAGAATACAGGTCATAAACAGCATGTCCTGTGCAGATTGCCTCAAAAGCCTATCTCTGTATTCTGTATTCTACAGACTGTTGACAGGGATCTATGCCTGGCATACAAGGCATCCTTGCATGTCACCCTGATGAATTTTTTGCATATCTGCAAAATGAATAGCATCAAGATTACTTGCTCTAGGGATTTAAACTTTGCTTACAACAAAAAACAGGACATGTTGGGGGGGGGGGCAAGCATGTGTCTCACAGAATTCCCCTTCTCTGGAATAGGCTTCCTATCCATGTGAAGCAGAGTTCTTCCCTAACCCTATTCAACATAAACCTGGACTAGCGGATGTGAAATTGGAAATACACCACTGGGTATAGTACTTCTGTCTCTAATAGACAGAGACAGTCTGTAATCTTGTTCAAGCTTATATATACCACTTAAAATAACCTTTAAAGAACATAAACTTGTATATATTTGGCTGTTTGGCTAGGCTTATAAAGGTCCCAGTGGTCATTAGCTGAGTATACACCTATGAGCCTGTGAACCTATTGGCACTTCACAACATGGGGACTGTGGGCACAAAGGCCTTTGGTAGCAATTCAGAAGGATGTCTGAGCTAGAGTCATCATCTTCCTCCTGCTTTCTAAATAATTCTCATCCAAGAAGGCACTGTAAAATGTTGTGTTGTTTGCATCATGGGAGTCCCCAGAGCCAGACAATAAGAGAAGTGAGGCTGATTCCTGATTTCATTACTTGATCATCCCATATACAGGGGAAATCTGTCAATTGATGATAGAAAGAGTGGGCTGGCCAGTTATCCTACATCTTCTGCCAAGGTTTTGCCGGATGAGTTCAGGGCTGTTCCTTAGCCTTCTTGTATGATATCTCCTGTAAATGACATGCTAGCTCTTCTAATTTAGAAGGAATGGAAGGATCCCAGTGTTGTGGTACCCATTCCTAGGAAGCCAGACACGTTTTTCTGGACCCTAAATGACTGGAAATGCTAGGTGCAGAATTCTGTGGTGGACTTTTTCATTGCTTTGTCAGTCTTGATGAGGGATCCATCCCCTAAAAAACACTCAGTCCATACCTCAGACAAGGGTGTTGAAGGTCATGGATCTCTTGGCAAGCAAGTTTATACATCGTCTACCTTTAATTTGAAGTTATATAACTACCAGACACCTATGATGAGATTCCAGGGCACCATACTCTACAAGATGCTGAAGAGCTACTCTCCAGGGGAGGTCCAAGATGGCTGCACACTGTTCAACAGCTTAATTTCATTTCTACCAGTGTGAAAGAAGAAAATAAGAAATAACAGACAGTGAAATTGTAATTGTTGGGTAAAATTCAGCTACTGGCTAGTAAGTACACTGCCCATATGCCAGTAAAGAAGAAATCTAGAGAAAAAGAAAGAAAATCAACCAGAAACAGTGAAGAGAAAATTCTGGCAGGGAAGAATCTTGCAGCTGTTCAGCAAGAAGCAGTTCAAGCTTCATCTCTGGAAAAAATATGGCTTCTAGTAATTTAGAGGAAAAAAATAAATCAAATATACTCAGAGGTGATTAAAATAAATGAAACACTACAGGAAGATATCAGTTCAAATAAAAAAGGCTAGAACAATTGAAGCTTTAAGTATTGATTCAGATGAAGGGATAATACTGCAAACATCACAGCTTGAAATAAAGAAAAGTCTGACTGAGTAGTAGGCTTCTCAGGAAATGCTTCTTCAAAAAATGTAGTTAGAAGACAGAGGAGGCAGAGAAAATGTGAATTTTTCTGCTGTATCAAAGAAATTGGAAAGAACAGATTATATTAATGTTAAGAAAGTGCAAATAAGCAACTGGGCTGGTATTCCAACACAGGATTTATTAATTGAAAGAGCACATTGAGTGTTTTCTCCAAACCTGGCCATGAGAAAGCAGCCAAGACCTATAATAGTAAAGATGCAATCATATCACCAGAAAGAGTTTATCTTGATGAAACTATGATTGAAGGGAAAAGTATTAAAATTGGAGACAGCAGAGTATGGAAAATTATATTCACTAGGCCAGGCAGAGGAGAAGCAAATGTATCCCAGCAATCAGGGGATGTCAAGAGGCAGTTGTAAGAATCAAGCTGCTGTATCCAACTTTGTTCCGAATTTTTTTCCTGTAGGATCAAAGACATTTTTGGATGCATAAAGAGGAAATAAGAACATTTTATCAAACAAAAAATCAGCCATCAAACAGAAGGGTCTCTGCTTTTCATTATTATGTTATTAAAGCCCATAGAGAGCTTTTGCTAGTGAAACATTCTCCAATGTTCCAAAGGAAAATGCTTAAGAGGCAGAAAAAGCAGAGGAGTTGATTAGAAGAATCAGGAGTACCTTGGACTTGAACCAGAGTCTGGTGTTGGGAAACTGAGATGAACAATGAAGACCAGCAACACTGAAATTAGTGAATACGTGGGAGACTATAAAACAGTAGTCACATTTGAGAAATATAGCTTTGCAAGAAAAAGTGGCTGAGAAAGACTGGACATTTGCTAACTTTGTTAATCTTGTGGGTAGACTGTAAAGCATATAGTCTGATTTATGTTATTAATCTTTAAAAGAACACTAAAAGAAAAAAATAAATTTAGGAAAAATAATTTTGTTCTTACTAATTTCTATAAAACATTTCATGATATAAACTGCATGTTATATAGTAAAGCAGTTTTGCATAGTGTGTATCAGGAGTATTTTAAATGTGGGGGAGTCTTTTTCAGTGACTGTTGTATGCTTTAAAGATATTAAAGTAAACAAGTACTATCTTTTAGTTGTATGAAATATTCCCCGGGATTCAAGAAGCTTGGTGCAAGGATGGTTTTAGCCTTGCGCCGAGTGACCTCACTACAGACGATGCAGCAGCGCCATATGAATATGTATGAGGGCACTCCGCCGCAACCTCGACGTGCACAGGAAACGTGTGCAAGTGCAGGGGGCATGTACAAGTGCTCAATGGAGGCGTAAACATGCCCCGACACTTGCAAAACCTACTATGCCTACTAGTAGAGCCCGCCCCTAACAGTAAGTCAGTAATTCAGTGTCCATGGATACTGAAATGTATGCTAAGCATACAAGAGTGTCCACGAACAGTGAAATACACTCAAAGTAGTAAACATACAAGCACATAGTAGAATGATGAGCCCTGTCCTTAGAACTTTCACAATTAGATTCCCTGTCCCTGTGTCCCTATTATACATTCGAATGCTGAAACATAGAAGGTGTAAGCAAAGCACAGCATGTCTGCACATGGCTTACACATCATATTCATTCAAATAGAGAAAAACATGCGGAATCAATGTAAGTGTCAATAGTGTAGTGTTTAGAGCATCTGCCTAACAAACAGACATTCATGGTACGAGCCCAACAATACCACATATCATTTTCCATGTGGAATGAATGTTGTTTTGCCATAAAACTGACATAAGAGTATCACATGAGATATTTAAACTTAAATATCATTCAAGCAAAGTGGCACTGTCATAATGAATAAGGTACTAGTAAGCAGGTGTAAGCACAAATAAACAGCAGTAAAAACATATAGGTACCAGTAACCAAGTCTGAGTGCACATGCTCGGGTCTAAGCACTGCCCAGCATAGGAGGAAAGGTGGTAAATTACACATAATGAATAACGACAACAATTAAGAGTTATAAACATCATTTATCCCAGATAATGTATATGAATTCATATCCTCTGAGTCTGTCAATGTGTCAGGTTAATAGCACCAATAATTTAAATGTGTCCCTGATGTTATGCCATGTCCCTGATTCAGTTTGTATATTTCCTCAATCGTATGAGAGGTCTGATAGGGACAGAAAGTATATATCCCACTAACAACCTTAGAAAGATGATAGAATATTAGGTATGCAGTAGCATGACTCGGCTGAAGGATGTGGGTTACAAAACCCAATTACTTGTTTGTATTGAAGAGTGTCAGTTCCCATGTATTAGCTGGATGGGTGCAGATTGTAAGAGGAACACACCAGTGATATGAATCAAACTCTGGACAGGCCGTGGATTCCATACAGTCGAATGGCATGCTGTCGCCTAATGGGTAGCCATTCCCGATACTGTAGGCATGTAATCCGATGTAATAGGCATCACAAGGTAATATCGTAGTCTAGTCCTCACTCCTGTGCAAGGGCGTGAGTGGCAGATGCAAACAGCAAATGTAGTGCAGTTGCAAGTGCGGGAGCAAGCGGGTGTAAGCCTGTTTGGCCGCCAGTATGCGAGTATTACACTGGTAAAGCAATGTAGAGGCTAACTGAGTGTAAGAAACTGTAACCAGAGGTTAGCATTGCTTAGCACCACACAAATCTGCTCACAACTGCTTTAATGTGCCTTAATCACACCGTATCCAATGGCCTTGTTCTGGCCAGCAACAAAATAAACGCCCTCTGCAAGGCTCAAAACTAGGACCCTGCGCACACAGCTATTGTGATTTACCACTAAGCCATGGCAGATATACAGACATCGGACCTTATCACAAACATATCATCCAGCGCAGTCATTCAACAGTATAGGAAATGTATTCCATCATGCAGATGTATGTGTGAGTGTTTATGGCCAGCATATAGATACATACATATATATAGATATATCAGGAACATCCCAGGTGACAACAAAGCATTACAAAGGAGTGAAAAGGGAAACATCAGCATCACTTGTATTATGTAGTGGTGTCATCCTATGTAATATCAAGACTCCCTCAGACAGATGTGTCAGTCATACACGCAAACATTTGTACATTGGCCATATACATAATTGTGTGGATGTTATTTACATTAACACAACAGTTCCTGTCCAATCATTATGTGAGAACAGTACTCTTGCAAGGTGCTGTGTACGAAATCATCATCATGATAACAGTACATGGGGTAACCATAGAGGGACTGGTAGTGTTGTGTGTACAATGGGGTGTCCGCATCATGTGTACCTGGAACATTTAGGAGTCATGTGCATACTAGGATCGTGTGCCTGAGAGACAGGGGTGAGGACAACTGGAGTATGTTGTGACGTATATTAAAAGGGTTACATGTGTCCAGTGGACACGTGTGTGAAATGGATAGCTATGTATGGGGCAAATGTTGTTCTAGGAACTGATTGACCTTCTGTTTCCGTAGGTTGAGAGTGGGATGTGGGGGAAGGAGAGTAGGTATGCTCGTGGAGGATAGGTAGGGTAGGATGACAGACAAGACAGAATACAGGGTCAGTATATGACACATGTGGGGGGATACACCTCAGATGGGGAGGGTTGTTTGGCATTCACAAGCCCATGAGCCCCCAGATGGAAACGATGTGATGGAGGTCCCCAGACATGGGCAGCCAGCACTGCACCAAAACAGCTGCAAATGTGGCAGTGCTGGGGGCTGTCTAGGAGGGGCAGCTTCACCCTGTAAATGTAACACTCTGCCCTTGAGCTGGTGTATCTGGCCTCAAAACCCCTTAGTGAGCCCCCTACACACCACATCTGGGACTGTACAGCAGCGGAACTGTTCCTGTCTGGACCTGCTCCCAGGGGGGATAAGCCCCATCCTCAGTGGCGGTACCACCAGAAGGCAGTGCAGAACCAACAGAGGTGGAGGTCCAAGGCTGGGCCCCAGATGTGCTGGTGCCCAGTGCCATGGCCAGCTGAAGTGGGACAGGAGGTTCTGGCAGGACTTCCAAACCCATACAGCCTATGGAGTTGCAGTTTAAACATAGATATGGCTTAGTAATAGCCAACAGCATTCAGGATTATTTGCAACAGCATGCATAGATATGACCATCAACCCAACACAACAGATGGTATACAGTTGCAGAGAGAGCACAACACATGCATATATACTGCATGACATCTGTACAACGTGTAGAAGACTTGTGACAGCAGCTATGAACAGTGGCCCATTATTGGCTTGTCACTGAGAACCCCAGACAGTGTATGTCATACCACTGTTTCATGTGACATATGTCCAGTCAGGGATGCGATGGCAGAAACTCATCACTATCACCATGTACTGCCTGCAGTCCTCATACTATGCTCCTGCTGTTCACAGATGTGTGTTCAGTGAGTAACACAGGAAACAAATGATTCCACACACTGACCAGTCACCGGCTGGCCCTATAGATGGGGGTCCCTCACAAACAGAGCACTGTCTTGTCAGTTTTAAAACATGCAGAATAGCCATTACCACACACACACCTTGTTAAACAGGCTGTTGTCTCAATGAAGCATAGCTACACTTACATGCTGTATTCATGGCTGGCACATCACCCTCCTGTCTTTAGGCTATTTCCCACTGTGTATGTAGTTTGAGGAACATCCAGATATCATCTGTGATGCCGTTTACCAAACACCAGATCCAGGTACCACTCACAGTGACTGTCATGGGGAAACACCAACATGATGTTCCTAGATATTGTACTGTGTTCTTCATGCGAATGGCTATAGGAACATCATTGCAGCTGTTCCACATGCAATCAGCGAGAGGAGGACTGTAATAGGTGCAGAGGCCATCACCGGAACATGACCATCACTTACAATAAACAAGCTGCTGCTGAGCATGTGCACACCTCCACATCCACCAGAGAGTGTGTGGGAGGGACAGGCAGAGGCAAAGTACATCAGAGAAAGGCTTGGAGACTAAAGCCTAAGCAACGTCTGTCACACACTTACCAGTACAGGGGTTCAAACCCCTGACTGACTAGTCATTACTATTACAAGTGCATGCAGTTACTCCATGTGCCACAAAGCTGACATGTTGGTGTGCTGTAAGAACATATATGTGTATTGGTGTGCGACATCTGCAACAGAGATATAGTAGACAGACATTAGGTGTAGCACACATGGCTGTCCACATGAACGAATGTCATTGTCAACACAGCCACACTCTCTAATGGACTCACATTGACACTCTTTGCCAGGCCCACATATACACTCCCAAACCACTTAGTTTGCCACACTGCAATAATGCACAGGTACTACATGCACCACAGGGGATATCCAGAGGTTCTATGGGCTAGGGCATGTGAACGTGTTTGACATCTATCGGTATGCCAATGGGAGTTATACTGGGAGTGACCATGGTTGGGAGCATCATACCCCCCCCCACGCAGACACAAGGTGCCAGTACTGACATACATGAGTGCATTGCTTCATGGGTGTGTAAAAAAAAAAGCATTGTTCCTGTCTCAGGCAGATAGAGACACACACACACGACTGGTCTGCCTTGGAATAGAACCCCTACCCAACTAGTTTATCACACTACAGCAATACACAGTTACAGCATGTGCTACGGAGAATACAGGGTTACAGTGGTCCTAGAGGTGTATTCCTAGGTGGATAACATCAGCAGGATTGCCAAAGGTGGTCATGTGAGTCGTAAAGAGTGTGCATACTCTAAAAAGCATTGTTCCTGTCTTAGGCAGACACACACACACACACACACACACACACACACACACACACACACACACACACACACACACACACACACACACACACACACACACACACACACACACACACACACACACACACACACACACACAGTTGGTCTCCCTTGAAATAGAACCCCTACTTAACTAGTTTATCACACTACAGCAATACACAGTTGCAGCACATGCTACGGAGAATACTGGGTTACAGCAGTCCCAGAGGTGTATACGTAGGTGGGTGACATTAGCAGGATTGCCAAAGAAGGGCATTCCATGTGTACCGTGGGTTGTACATGTCTGTTAACTGTGTGTACCCGCTGCTTACTGTCACGAAAACACAATTGCACCTGCTTAAAAATGTTGTATGTGGTCGTAATTAACAGTATCAACAAGGCTTACAGGTCTTGAACCCTGGACCATGCACACTGAGGTCACTGGACGTACTACTAAGCCATCTGGGTTGTACACATGTTGCATGGAGTCTATAATGCACATCCTTCTACAGGTATTCCACAGTACTGAAAACAAATGGGACAGTCCCTTTGTGTACATATGTACAGTACCCTTGAATGTACTGTACTCTGTTATATATGCACCTACGGGATGTGTACACACACACACACACACACACACACACACACTCATACACACACATATATATATATATATATATATATATATATATATATATGCATATACACACGTCAGTATGCCCTTTGTGACACAGAAGGGTTGCAAAGGAACTGCTGTGTACACAAAACAGAGGCATCTCTTGTGTTATAGCATTTAAATCATAAGCAGTTCCCCAGAGAAGGGATGGTTGTTGTGTATGCAGAGTTTGTGGTGGGGAATGATGGCTAATGTAATCTACCCTGGGAATTGTGGAGTAAGGGTGGGAGAATGATGGGTATGGGCCTACACCCCAGTGACCACGTCTGTGTCACTGCTCGACAGTGGCACAGGAAAATAACATACCCAACTGTAGTCATGCTTGACTGTGTATTCTTTACCATTCCTAACTATGTAGTACTTTCTAGACACCGGTCACCACAGATGGCTACCATGGTTTGCTAAAAGACATTACACATGTGTAAGCATGGCTACAGGGTAGTCATACACACATACACGCACACACTTGCCAGTATTGTGGATACACGCCTTGCCTATGTAAAGGTAACTAGTACAGTGGTATGCAGTTGGGGTATGAGCCACAGAACACATACAATTACACTTACTGATTCCACATCTGAGCTTGGTGACATCCCAGGACCGATTACTTGCAGTGGGTAGGGGGGGAAGAGAGAGGTATAGTGGTTGACAAGGATAAAGGCCAGTGCAAAAGGAGGTATCTCTTTGGAATGCAGAAAAACCCGCTGCCATGACAGGATGCAGACACAAATACACACAACCACACTCAGCCTATGCTGAGACACACACGCAGGCATTTGCTGAGACACACACAAACACTCCCAGCCATTTGTTGTCACACACGCAAACACACGCACACAGTTGCCAGTGGTGGGATCAGAACTCCTGCCTATCTAAGGGTCACTATTACAGTACTAGGCAGTTACAAGATGCGCCACAGAGATTACCCATCCCATGGCAGTCAGACTGCCCTTCTACAATTGACAACAACAGGGAGACTGACAGTCACGAAGTACATAGCTGTAGGCCTGTGTGTTTAAAGTAGGTGTCCATTACAACCTGTATGCACAAACAAGACACACCATCCATAGGTAGGCCTGAGAGGTATAGTTGTAGCACAACAGGAACCTGAACTGGAGTATGGCCCTCTGCGGAATGGACAGCTACTATCACTATACAGGGTTACAGTGGGCATGCCCATACACTTAGTAGCACAGGGCCATTTGGGATGCACTATGACTACAACTACACACGGTTATACTGGGCATGCTCATACACTTAGTAACAAAGCGCTTGTTGGATGCATTGATTCTAACCACTGAAGGCCACAGTGTGCATGCTCAAACACTTACATGTACAGAACATGTTGTAATGGACTCTTATTGTAAACACACAGGTTTACAGTTAGGTACATCTTACCTGTCAATATATATGCACATCATACTGATTTACTACCTGATACCTGTATGTGGCCTGTAAATGATATATCTGTGTATGTGCTGTGTGATACACATGCATACATGTACATGAAGTGCTGACATATATATGTTACATATACACAGTCATGCATGTGTGGATGTGGCAGACAATAGGTTACCTGGGTCACACAAGCAGATGCTACCTACAGCATGTGTCACACACCTTGCTGCCCTGAAAGGCATACATTGATAGCAGGCTGTGGAAGTGGCATTATATGTGGAACAGTGGCATGTGCAAGCATAATGTGTGAGCCACCTTGTGTAATGGTACTGAGGTGCAGGTGACAAGATGACCTCTCCCGGCTGTGGTAGTAGTTGTCATTATTAGCAGGACTGCTACCCTAAGTATATCTTACATTGGTCATATACACAAGTTCTGCCACTGTCCGTCACCTTACATGAGGCATTTGCTACCAAGCACATTAATGCCATGCGCAGTGATGTCATGGTATGGGTGGCAACTGCTAGACCAAAACAATGAGTCAATGTCCTGCTGTTATTATGAGGTCATCCAGTGTTTGTCATTCTGGGCTGTCATGACTGAATGACGAGCATTCAACACAGAGCAAATGCATCCATGTTACATGTGTGTGTGGATAATATCTAGGTCGCATTTACCCATATAGCCACATTCCAAGGCAAATGACCTACACGCAGAAGTAACACCCTGACACCTACATGACAATTGCACTGGATGCCTATGCTAACCCGTGCTAGATGTGTGGCTTTAGTAATCCATTAGCTCAATGTAGAACCTACAATGGGGAATACCGACATCTGTGCAGTGGCTGAAGGCTCTGTAGTGCACAATTGCACTACCACCATATAACTCTGATCCAGCCATGTGGGCTATAACAGTGGTATGGACCATACCAGGTGATGGTGTACCCATATTCATAAAGGCTACTCACATGTAAAGACCACTACTCTGATATAATGCATCACAGATGAGTCAGGTACAGGTGACAGCAGCAAATGCTGCATTCTAGGTTGTATCCTCATATACATCCACCACCTTGTTCCCAGACTACCAACACACATCCATATATGGTATGACATAGTATGGTAGACCACCAGATAACCCTCGATTGGTGGACTGTACCTAGGCCTACATCAACTGTGCAATGTACCCATGTAAAGACACAGTTGCATAATGTGTTATGCAATGCAATAATACCACTATTTGTAACCTGCTCAGTTGTACACATACCAGGGTCCCTCGGATGTTGTCAGCATTAACACAGTCAACTGTTGCTGTACACCAGTAAGCAACACCCTCATGGTTGGATGTGACCTAACCATACCTGCCCTGGATAAGTACATCCCACAGTCATACAACATATATTACATTACCATAGCTTTTGTTTACTTTTCTACATACAGGTGGCTACAGTCATTACACACATGCACATGGCAGATAGCATGCTAACAGTACATAAGGTTTGATATCTATGTTGACAGAGGTAATATCCCCTCTCTACGGGTCACCCATGACACCTATCATATCATACAACACCCCATGTGGCATGTATGTCTTTAGACATGTCCACCTAATGCAATGCCTACAAACATACCCAAATAACAGGACCATAGGACCTACACAAGGCCTGTATTGACAGACTCAGGGAAATCTAGCTCTGCACTGTATGTTCTTGAGTAGTCACAGGTGATATGTTCATGACATGTACAGCCATGTGTGGCCACAGCTCCTACATATACCCCATGTCAGCAATTGCAAGCCATGCATGCTGTGTGCTGTCTGGACATTAGCCTTAGTACCACAATAGCCAGTACATGCTGGGGTGAGATGTTTACAAGCCACAGACCTCGCACATGCTTGAATGAGTGTATTGCCTAGCTCTAACAGAGCACATTGCTGGCACTCATCCAGTACACATGAGTTGTGTGTGGCAAATGTGATGTGCTCACTGTTGACCATTACATTGCCCTGGCCTCACAATGGCACTGTCAAGTAACAGCTTGTAGGAGCATGACATGGAATAATGCTGTGTGTATCACGCTGATATGTGCTGTTGTCATATATGTACACTTGGCTACTCAGTGAAAGTGGTGGTGTCCTACCAGTACATGAATACAACATCCATTATGGTATAATGCTCAGCTATGTTTCACACATGGTGTGGGGAAGGTGTGGAATGTATCCTCTTGACCTGCTAGTGCACGTACTGATGTAGACTGCATATGCGTACATGAATTGCTGTTTGTGTAGATTCCATATGTGTGCAGTGGCTGATGTCTGAAGGTGACTGTTGTCTTAGTACATCATGCTGTTGCAATACAGCCTCAACATTGCCAACTGTATATGGTTATATGCCCTAAGTACAGTAAGCCTTTCATGAGGTATGGATGAATGTTTGGACAGGACTACTAAGCGGTGGGGCTTCTTTGCAGATGAATGATTACTGAGGACAGCTCACTGGTGGGTTACAACCAGTCCTGCAATAACCTGTGTACCTGCTAAGGTCAGGTTTTGTTAATTGAAATGGAAGACAGACAATGTAGAATGCTGTAAGGGTGACACTGAAGGCAAACCCCATGACACCTGTAACAGTAATCCCTCCCCTGTGCATATATTGTGCATATATCAGCACAGTTGTCATAGGAAAGTGTCAGTAAGCATTGTACTGGATGTGATAGTGCTGTAGTACCTATCATGAGATAGCCATGCATTTGATTCACAGTACTGGCACATGTGGGTGTGTGTCCATGTATGTCATGTATGGTTGGGAATACATCCCACATGTTATCACTCTCCTGAACATTGCTGTTGACACCAATACAGAGTGAAGTGTAGAAAGAAAGCCATAGGCAGGTGGTTAAACCACACACATGTAAAGTGTCTGTATGTGTGTGACATAGGTGTATATCTTTGTGAATGCCTGTGTGTGTGTGTGTGTGTGTGTGTGTGTCCATGTGTATGGCTGTCCTGTTCCTGGAGTGAGGCTGTATTTTACCATAGTGGAATGTTAATGTCCCCTCCCCCCATCCACTCAAAGCAGTCTAGCATCCCTGTTGATAACATTAATCGTAGATGGGCATACTAACCACCTGTTAACATGTATGCCCTGGGGTGTGACCTGTTGTTACATAACCTACTGATGGACCCACCTCCCCATATGCACTCACTGCACTGTAGTATCCCTGTCGATGTCCTCAATCTTAGGCCATTCCAACTACCTGTACATGTGTAATCTCTGTGGCGTGTCTTGTAATTGCATAGTACTATAATGATGATATGCACATAGGCAGGGGTTGACATCCGAACACTGGCAACTGTGTGTGTGTGTGTCAGAGTATGTGTTACTGTGTCTGGAATCCCTGAGTGTGTGGGTGTGTCTGTGTTTGCATGCTGTCATGACAGTGGGTATTACTGCTTCCCAATGAAATGCCACTATTTCCATTGGCCTTTACCCTTGTCATCCAGCATACCGCACTTTTAACCACTCTGCGCTCCAGGTAACTATACCTGTGATGTCACCCACTATGGATGTGATGGCACTGAACACAGTAGCTTACTACACAGCTATCATGCTCTCGGATCATTAGAACAGTAAACATAATTGAAACATGGGAGAATATAACAGTGATGTGGAAGCTACAAAGTGCATGCAGGTATTGTCATACTGACATGTGGGTAGTCAACATGTACATATAGGACCCTGCATACACCAACATCCCCCGGCACATGCAACTACACTTAAAAGATGAAGGTAGAACGTCAGCATCAACATGCTGTTAGTGTTGTTACACATGATACATGCTGTCAAACGTACAAAATGCATTCTAAAACTGCAATACATGTTATGTCTGCTGCCTGTCAACACTACTCAACAATATTAATCTACAATTGTCTTCCTAGTATGTTCACCCTGTGCATCAGACCATATGAACATGTCCCTGCACCGATGGTGTGGATGACAGGGATGCGGCACAGGCATCATCATATGCACAGGGTGATAATGTTTGCCAGAGGCCTAGGCTGTGCCATTGGATGACATCATGTGTGTGTGTTAGGGCCTGTGATATCATTGGGCATGTGTGGATGTTATGTGTGTGTGTGTGTGTGTTGAGGTACCCTACATTTGTTTCCAGTGTGTGTATATGCATGCACACAGGTCTGGCCTACACAGGGGTAATATTGACAGCTGCAGACTGTACAAGGCAGGTGTCACAGTTCATGGTGTCCAGCTATGGCCACGTGACCTGTGCCTGACAGAGGTTGCATGGGCACTGCCAGGCAGAGGTCCAGATTAGGTACCATCTGATGACACATGTCCACTGGAATCATGCCCCTGTTGGGACCATCCAGGACCATGTGCACGTGGCCTGCTGCATCCTGGTGTGGACTGTACAGCACCAGCAGCACTGCTGCTGCTACTGCCACTATGGGAGCGGGCATGTGCAGTAGCATGTTCATGTAGACCTTCAACAGGTGATGTAGCTGGCCTACATCCACATGCCCGATGCCTCACTCCCACCAGATGTTCCAACACAGCCATTGCATGCTCGAGGATTGACATGCCATGGTCAGGGACTCCCACCATGTCACCCAATTGTCTATCCAAAACATCTGCAAGATGATGGTGAGCATTTGCAAGTGCCTGGATGTTGTCAGTTAATGAACAGACAGCAACCCTCTGAAGCCTTAGCCCGTCTCTGTTGTGCCGTTCAGCCTGAATCATGCATCTGGTGATTCCATCTGATGTGCTTGGTCCTACAGGGGCATGTTGGCCAGTGGTCCTCCTATGAGCAGCACTGGGCACATGCCTGTGTGGGACATCACCAGTCTGTTGACTGGGAGCATGGTGTGCAGGCACACCTTCCATAGTCACCACACTTCCCTGTTCCATGCTACCACCTGCCAACTCTTCTTCCTCTATGGCCGGTGGTGATGGGGTATGTGCAGGCAAGGGTACTGTGTGCGAGGATGAGGGGGAGACAGGTGGAATGGCAACCAATGGCACAGATTCAGCCCCTGACAACCCTGCCTGTGCCTCAATCATACTATCATCATCACTGCTAGAGTCTGTGGTGACACTAACATCAGGTGGACAGCAGGAGGGCAATGCACCTACATCAACACCTCTGAGGGGAAGACAAGAATTGTACATTACAAGTTATACCAGACACACACACACACACACACACACACACACACACACACACACACACACACACACACACACACAGATACACACAGACAGACACACAGACAGAGACACACACAGACACAGACAGAGACGCACACAGACACACACAGACACCACACAGAGACACAGACAGAGAAACACACAGACAGAGACACACACAGACAGAGACACAGACACACACGTTACATGCAGGTGATATGGCAGATGGCATTCAGCTTCGGCAATTATAGTTTCAGCTTAGGCAATTATATTGGTAGTCATCATACATCCCTGAGTTGCACACAACAGCATGCATGTGGTATAGCAGACGGCATGCACCTTACATAATTATAGTGGTGGTTAGCATACATACCTGTATTGCACCATTTGTGTTAGTAGCCTATGCCCCATACCTGCAACACAATGCATGCACTTTGCCCCATTGCACTGCACTGCCATGGGGTGTGCAACATACACCACATGTTAACAGACCATCGCTGACCTTTGTACATTTGCCACTTATGCTTTGTGTTGGCCACCGCCCCTATGTGTGAGGACATGAGCAGTAGGGTATGTCGACTGCATACTATGTTTGCCTGAGCCCTAGCTTGCATATCTCCCCCAAAGCAGTGCATGTCTGTCCAACATAATTCTGCCTACCCCTGAGCTGAGTGTAGACATTGTGCATGTGGCTGTACACACGTTTGACATGGCTGTCCCTACTTTGCAATGGTGCCACAAACCAGCACATGTTTACAGTACACCAGCCTGCTGTCTGACATATGACCTTGCCAATCACATGTAGTATGACATGTCATCTGCTGATGTGTTGAATGACATGCATACATGTGTAACACAATGGTGTCATTTCCAATCTACAGTATGGTAATGATGCCCCAATTCAGAGACGTGTTATACTAACATGGGCCTTCAGCTGATGCAATGTTGACTGTCCACCCTACAAATATGCAGGGACATAATGCACATTGAGCTGATGTGCATAGCCATTGCAGGGCATCATGTGGCTTCACAATTGCTATACAGTGTGAGCTACTGACACGGTTCATAGCCATGACTATGTTCACATACAATACATATCTAATGTGGAATGTGACCTGTGTCACCGAGGTATATACACAATAAACCCTAATGTGGAATGTGTGACACAGGTCACAGAAGGGTATACGGATGACACCCCTGCATATCTTCAACCATATTACTGATACCTGCCAACTATGCCCACACATGGCTAACTTACAAGTTCTCTATGTCCCACATGCCATCTGTGTACCTCACACACATGAGGAGCAGGCATGACAGTGATGTCTGACACTAGCAAGGTGACTCTACTGCATCTGTGGCTTGATGTGAATGTATGTGTATGTTGTGCAACACATGTATGTATTTGGATACTGTGTAGGTGAATGCTTCCATGTCGTGACACACTCCAGATTTTCAAGACATGTTATGTGGTGGTTTCATGTTATGCCTACACAAGCTGTGCACAGGCCTGTATGATATTTAGTGTTTCACATCTGCAATATCACCATTACACAAAGGCCATAGTTGTATTATGTCGAGCCAATGTACAACAGGGTGTACACACATGTACATCACTTCTACTGTGTGCTTTGCTTCATGTCTCTGGCCATCCTCCATGGCCATGTGTACACATGTGCAGTCCAATGGTTGTGATGGCCATCTTATTTCAAATGTCAGTGTTATCCCATATGACATACACCCATAGATGTTATATGCTCCACTGAGGACAGGGTTAGGCAGACAAAGGGTGGTATGTATAGGATGTGAGACATGTTTTGCAGTATAGTTGAGCAGTGTTGCAGTCAGCCCACTACATGTCATGGACATGTCTGATAGCACATGATATTGTGTGGCATTCATAGCAAGGGTATACTCCACAAGGGTGTATCCAGTGGGCCGGGCATACTCCAGCTCCAACACATTTAGTGTGTGTGCACACATATGCTCTCTGTATAGTACTGTTCGTATTCCCAACATGTGTAATGCTGATATGTAGTACCTGTCCCTACATTGGAACACACCTCCACCATTGTATTCACTGTTGTCCACACATCTGGCAATGACAGTTTGGAAGGTTTAGTGTAGGTGTTTCATATAGTCTACAATTGTTTCACATAAGTAAACAGTGTGATTTATTGCTGGTCTGACCAGTGTCCATTACCAGGACCACCATACATTATGTGTACATGTGTTATGGCAGATAACATGCAATTAATAGGTTCCATGCATTATCAAGCATGGTAAATAATAACAATCTCACCTGACACAGGCTGCAGCGCTGCAAAATGCCAGAGGTACCTAAACAGGGGTGTCACAGTAGTAAGATCATTATCCATCCCTGTGTAGTAGCTACAGGGTGCAATGTCTGTTTTACCACATAAGCCAGTACAATACACTATACTATGGAGTATGCACATCTGTGCATACATAGAGTAGCAGACTATAGTATGTGGCATGTGTGCATACATGCCTTGCATATGATGTTACATTACATATTGTACAGTAACACATGTAACTATGTGATATATTGTTGTGTTTTATGTGTAGTAGTGACTTACCATGCAACACCAGGCTCGGTGGTTGAGAGACACCCACCTCCACAATACCAGCTAACGCTTGTGGATGGAGGTCTGCAGGTGTCTCCAGGTTGGCCAGTAGCTCCTCGGTACATGTGAGTGAGGGGCTGGGTGAGTGCCCCCCCCCCCACCTGTTGCACCTTGTTCCCTGGAGATTGCATTAGCATGCTGTTTCTCCCATCTTATCTGGTCAGTGCAGTGTCAGCGCACCTGCTTATAGCTGCGATTGTGACCGTCAACATCATTTACCCTCCTGCAGAGTTCCTCCCACAGGGGATCCTGCTGCTGTGCATCCTGTGGCACATGGCTGAAGAGTGTCGTGTAGTTGTCGAGGAGGTATGGGATGAGGACCTCATCCTCCAAGCAGCTGTATGGCGGTAGTCAGCAATGGGGCATACCTGGAAGACATAACAATGGAGACAGGTCACAGTTACTCACATAGAAGTACAGCAGTACAGCTGAACATGCATGTGTATCACATTTATTAAGTTTACAAATACGTCTTTGTAGATCTACATGAAACTAACACCACTGACATGTATATGTCACACACATTTGACACCTACTGGTGATGGGATGTTATTGCCATATATGTGTGTGCGTCATGTGATGACATTGCTCATACACCATGTGGATGTTGTCTTGAGGTGGGCATGTCTGTTTGCCTGTAGTGATGTCCTTACCTATCAGCACATGCCTGGATGTGTTCACATTAATGCAATCGACCTTAATGCTGTGTATATGCCACATATATAGTCATATATAGCCATTAGGGACATGACCTGTGACCCTGTAGACTTGCAAGCATGTATGTGTTTTGTCATATACATCTACATGGCACTGTACAGCTGTGTAGCATCCTGCCATGTATTGCCTGTGTTGCGCATGTGTTACACATGGGACAATAGCTAGCCTGATGGTATTTGCAAGACTGGATATCAACTATGGCATGTATGGTCATAGTGATATGGTAGGCTATATGCCCTGGGCTATTTATGAGCCTAGGCAGACAGGTTACCTAGCTGTAGGCAACAGACAGGTAATATTCAGTGGCCAGTTCAAGCAGTGCCACAGAACTGATACACATGGTTACTGATATATTTGGCATGTGGTCATCACACCATGTCACAGAGAGGGGTGATGTAATGTGCATCATCTTCACGGGACAGGGATGCATAGTATGGCAAGAGTATGTTAAGTGTATGGGACAGGGATCTGTCAGGCATGTTGTGATCCTTGTACTAGAAAGGTGGATGTCCATGACATATGTGTTTATTTGGGATCAGGATGTGTTAAGTGTAGCATGTCCAACTCCTCTGGGTTGGACATGGCTTTATTCAGGGTAGGCTGCATGCTACATAATACAGCTAGGGATTGTGAAAGGCAGTGTTGGCCATCTACACATAGGCAATAACCCTTAAAGGAAATATGTGATCTATTATGGGTCACATGGGTGTTGAGTATGGCTGAGCAGTTATCTCTATATTCCTGGATGGCACCCTGTCATGATTAAGAGTGCCACATATGACTACCTGTCTTTTGTGGTGATGTAACTATCAAAGGGAAGTACTGTCCAGCTGCATCTCATACACACAGTTGCCATGATGTTGACCGCTGCCTAGATGGTAGTTAATGGGTACAGGGTTTGTAACATAGGGGATGACAATGCAATACTTAGCTGTCAGAATGTGGCCATACCTCACACACCACACATCTGACACACTAAGGCCCTTCTGTATGTTGAACGCAGCACACGAGTCGACTATTGCTCCTAGTTTATAGTCATTTGCAGACATCAGTAGGCTGATGCCTTCTGTGTTAGTCTATGTGGTATAGATACCAAAGAGGGGGAGTACCAGGAATGACCCCTGCATTACTGTGGCTGGCACTGGTTTGGTGTGCGTGTATTCATCAGGCACCTTCTGTAGTGTGGGTTCTGCCAGCAGTCCAGTTGCCAACCACTCCTGTGACATAGGTATATACACCTAGTTTACTGAGTGTAGCTGGAACACAGTATGGGTGATGGTGTCCTACGACCTGGCAAGGTCATGATCTGCAGTGTGAATCAACCCTACTATCATCTACATCTGTACTGAATACATCAATTACATTGACCACGGTTCATGGCCGTATAGAACAGACTCAGCAGGGTAGTTATGCACTATGTCCCATTATCAATGGTGTCTCCCCCTTTGTGGGGTGTGATAACTGTTGCTGTGCACCATTCAGTGTGTTCACAGCCTGACATGGAGCTATGATTGAACATAATGAATATATGGATAGCTGAATCTTCTTACATTTGTATAGGATACACCCTGGGATGTTGACAGGTCTCATGAAAGCTTTATGTATGGTATTAGAGAGTGCAGCTTGTACCTGCATAGTTGTTAGTACAGGGTCCCTGTAGTGTACATGGATATATTACTAAGCGTATCTGTTGGGGGTGGGGGGGTGGGAGTGGGTTTAGGTTCTCCGAGACCCTATCTGGATGAGTGGGTGCTATTTCTGTAGGTGCAGTACTTCCCATGCCATAGTGCAGCACGGCAGGTCTTGTCGTTGCCATTACAATTAACGACACAGCTATAGAATGCTCTGTGCTTGGCCTCATAATATGTGGCTGATTGGTTTCATGGTAGCTTTGCGTGGTTTCATATGGTATATCTGCATCTTACTGAGGCTGACCAGGGATCACCTACACTCATGTGTGTTCACTCTTGCAACAGTTACTACCTTCTGTGGTACAGTTTAAAGCATGGTACCACCAGTTTGGCTACTTGCTTGTGTTGGGTTGACTCCTGGTTTCTGTTTCAATGGCACAATCACTGCACATATGTGACTGCTTAAGGTTAATTTGTGTAGTATTCAGTATTTGCACATGCATTGTCCATCTGCATGGGTGCCATGGCACTCACCACTCTGCTCTTAGGGAACATAACATTGGCATTGGAGACTAACTATGTGTAGCATACTGTTAACCCTGTTGGTGTGACTACTGTGATCCAGGTCAGTGGGGTCGATGGAATCCAACATGCATTGAGCGCAGGTGTTGGTACATGAGGAGTCTTCACAGTTCATAATGGAATAGTTGAGACTAGCCAATAGTATGGTTCTGTTTCAGACCTAATCTTCCCCATTACAGCACATTATGGCAGTTGGGAAGTCCACGGCCTGGTGGGTGATCTGTCTCAAGGTGCATTTTGAATTCCACTGCGGCACAAAGGTAGTTGCTCAGCATAATGCATCTGATGTTATGCAAGTGCAATTAGCATGGGGGGGTGTACATATCCTTCAGGAATATGGACACACCTACGGCCCATGTATTCCAATAAATGATAATGGGCAAAAGGTGAGGTATGTGTTATACATGGTCATGCAGGTGTGCTCTCCGGAGCATTGAAACATGTCTCAGCCACTGCACAGATATGTTCTCCATGTTAGGGACTGACATATGTGTGTCCATATAGTGTTTCTGACATGTAGCATTGTGTAGCGAGACCCACAGTGTATTGCTTGGCTGTCCCTGTAACAGCAGTGGACCCTCACCTGAACTGTGCATGATGAAGGCACTATAGGAATAGGAGAAGCATGATCCCTAGGCTGTATCCAGATTCCCAGGGGTGATAGGTGTATGCCCTGTCTGGCAAAGCATCATGGTCTGTCAACCATGTTATCCCAGGACGACAGATACTGGATACCCTGTGACATGCACCCCTACACTAGACAGTTGTGGAATACAATCCTTTTGTCCCTGTACTGCAGTATCATTCTGGCCAATGGCAGAATGCTACCCAGGCCTTGGGACATATCTGCATGGCCTACAAGAACTGAAAGTTCCTACATGTGTTTCCATGCTGTCCAGGCTACTACATCACAGGTCCTGCACAACAACATGGAATATGCCAGAGCCATGTGTATAGATCAAAAGATGGTCTGAGTGTATGAGTATGTGGCTAATCATGTCAGACAGGCAGCTGACAGTATGTATGCCCTCGTATAGGTCAGTGTGTAACATAGTGCTAGAGTTTGCATTCACAAATGAGTACTGTTGGGCATGTTTCCGGTCATGTGTTCAGAGGTGTAGCACAATTATGCAAACTATGTCATACAGTTTGTGTATTTCGGTGTCTGCCTCTTCCTGCTTGGGGGGTCACTTGTTTGGCCAGATAATTAGACGCGTCTGTGAATGTGTGTGATTTTTGGTAGTGTGTGTGGGTGTCCTTACTGTGTTCTGGTAAGGGTATGTGTTGGTTGTGTTGGTGAGCTGCATGTGTTAACCTACACCTCATGACTGTCCAGTCCCGTCATGGCTGTAGACTGGGCTGCCGTCCAGCTTACCCCTGTAGCTGCATCCTAGACAATGTGTGGTGCATGGTGTTAGGTGGGTCTGGCAGTGTACATGGCATAGAGATTACATTCCCCCAGGATGGCCACATACACAAAGCTGACATTAGGAAACACCAGTAGCTGACTGGTGGACATGCCTGTATGAGCAGTCAGTACTATAAGTACCAAGTACTGTATTTAGTTTACGTATTGCCTATGAAGATGTTTTAGACAGTGATGCTCACATGTAATTATTTGTGTTATGGACGTGACAACACTGGCTATTATGGAAACATTGTAGCTACCCTTAGCAGCAAACCTCCTCTGAGGAGCACATCACATCCTGTTAGTTGATTACAGATGATGCATGTGTCTACAGGTCTGTTTCCTTCTCTGGGTATATACTCACATATCCACCAGGACCACGAGCTCTGTTGGGCACAGACAGCCACTCCCCAAACAGAGTCATGTATCAATAGGCGCTGATGCCACTATCAACATGATCAGGATATAATCAGATAGTGTGAGCCATCACCTATGATGCGCTATTACACATGGGCAGCTGTCTCCTACATCTTACACTCCTACTGCAGGTGTTACACTGGAGTTAAAGATGATGTGCAACCTGTTTCATTACCAGTGCTGTGCACTACCTTACATACAGTATGTGCAGGCAGCTGTTAGGTTGGGCTACACAAATCTTTTAGTTCAACCAGTGTGTCTGTACTCTCAATATCCACTCTATGTAGGTGTGCACATAACCATTTGGCCCAGCCTTGTAACAAGGGTCACTACACATTTGCATAACATGTACATATGCACAGCTGTTATTGCTTGCAAACAATAGTAGAGAGGTGGATATTACATGTGTTATGTGCATGGATAGTTACCTCGCTCTTCCAATTATCTTTGCTATCATGCTGCTAACCTGTCAGATGAATACAAATGCTATGTATCCTGTCATTGAGTATTGTAATTGCCAATAGACATAACTACTGTTTGCATAACATAACAGAACTGCTATGTAGACTAGAATACAGATCTGCCTAGAATACTGTACATTACACAGTTATTGGCACAATATCCCACAATGTACACCATATTTGCACGGTAAGTCCACCTTTAACATGTTCATCTTACTTACACACCCATACATATGTCGACTGCTACAGTATAACAACATATACTATCCCCTGTTATAGCACATACTTGTTGGACCAATCTTGACACTTAGAGTGGCTGGAAGCGAAATGGTGGGTTCCAAGCCCATAGCATCCCATGTGGTGTATGTGGAGTGTGCCGTGTGACCTAAAGCAGTACACACATAGAATACTACAAGCATTACTACTGCTCAGCAATACATCGCTACAAGATAGCTATTTCCACTATATGCATTGATTACACTGTAATTCTTACAGTACAGATACTACATACACAGACATATTACGTTATACATACCATCTTAGTAATCGGAGGTGTTATTAACTAGTGTACTACTCATTTTCGGTTCATCTTTCTGTGTTTTGTACTGTCCTACAGGTAGATACAGATGGTTTGAATGTGTGACAAGGCAACCTTTTATAGTTACAGATCAGTAACATGTGCTAACCTGATGGCCAATTGGTGTTCCTAAGTAGCTAATTACATGCACATCAGCTGCGCTGCTACTGCCTTAGCCAATACCATGGCTACAGTGGAGTATAATTGAGTACTCCACTTGGACGTTGTCCCTTTGTCTTACTTGTGAGGAAGACAGCGTGGAGGTTTTGTTTGGAATCCATTGCAACAGCTGTATTGAGACGAACAGTAATATATTGTGTGTAATGCCTAGACGAGTTGGTCTAAATGTGAGTACTGCTGTTATATTTCTGAACATTGCTACTTGTGCAGGGTTTGTCTGTACCTAATACTTCTGCATATGTGTCAGTCTGGCCAGGTTGTTTGACCAGCTCAAGGCTGCATAGCTATGCATATAATGTTAGGGGGTTTACAGTGTGCTTACCAGTCATATTTAGTTTGGTGTTACTGTGCATCATACTGTGCTAATAATCAGTACTCGGTCAAACTTCCTGGTGTACGAACCTTTCAACCCTCTGAAACGGGATTAGTTCATACAAACCCTGTTACATCAGCGGCTGCTCAATTGTATAACAGCAACTATTTCGCATAGGGCCATGTTAGTGTGTCTGTGTCCAGGTATGTTAAGGTTTCAGCAGATGTTGTACAGCAGTTGCATAACTGGTTATGGTATGATAGTATGTATTGATGTTAATTATTTCGGTTGTGGGGTAGATGTTGGTGGGTCTACATAGCACATGCAGGTGTGTAGGAACCCCTTTTATACAATGTCTATATGTGTGTGGGTGTTCTTTCCCTATGTGAACACCTATCCCTTGGTGGACTAATACTATGGTAAATGCAGGATGATTCATTAAGGCACTATTAAATGCTTCCTGTATAGCATGTAGGTACTGTTAGTCCTTGAATCCTTTTGGCAATACATCAGAATGTAATAAAGATTTGCAAAATGAAAGCTGTCTGTGTAATTCTGTCATGAATATTTGCAGTCAATGCAGTTGTGTTGGTGACTGTATCCATAGAACATATTTGTAATAGCATATTGGCATATACTCTTCATATGTTATGTTCATATTGTTTGGGGGGGGGGCGGAATGTGTTATTGCTATGGTCCATGTTATACTCAGCTATGACCACTTTGGATCCTGTCTACAGACATGTATGTATGTGTGTGTATATATATATATATATATATATATATATATGTGTATATATATATATATATATATATATATATATATATATATATATATATGTGTGTGTGTGTTTGTATATATAGATATATACATTATTGCATACGTTCATCTGTACCTCCATAGATGTGTAGATGTTTCTAACCTATCTATATATCTACATATATACGGAGACCTATATATATCGACATGTCTCTATGCATCTCTCTCTCTCTCTCTCTCTCTATATATATATATATATATATATATATATATATATATATATATATATCTATATATGAGCATACACCTTTAATTGGGTACGTGGCGGGTTGTCCTATTTCAACACATTCCTCCCTTTTGTGTTTTAACCCGTCTGCATACACAACTGGGATAGGTACATCCCAGGTAGCTTAGTGTTAGGTTAGTCGGAGGTGGAGTACATGGTTGCGGGTTCTACTCCTGGAAGGTGTTATTATTGTACCTCTCAGAGTAGGCACTGGTAGTGAAAGTTTGAATAATGCAGATTTACGCGGTTGTGAGCAGGTTTGCCCGTGGTCTGCTTGACGTTAAGCAAAGGTCAAACGTGTGAAGTGCTTCTCCATTTACCATGTTGCAGCGCCGCTTACCGTCACGCAGACATGTGGAAACCCGCTTACAACTGCATAAGAGTGCTTTAATCCACCTGCATCCAAAATCCCTTATTCTGGCCCTCAAAATAACCTAACAGTCCTTGAACCCGGGACCATGAACACCACAGTCACTAACCTTACCACTAAGGCATCTGAGATATACACGAATGCTATGGTGTTTAGAATATACATTGTACTACAGACATTCCTCACTACTGAAAACATATGTGACAATCAGTTGGTGTACATATGTCTGATACATGTTAATGTTCATATGTTTGTGAAAGTAGGTGTTGTAATGTGGCATGACAGGGTGTATTATGAATGAGTATGATTCTTGTTTTGTGTCCTTTTTATGTTGTCCCCATACTCCATGTATGCCCCTCCAGTTCACTTATTGGACATCCGACCCAGGCCCTCCTTGATGCATGATTGCATTACCCATCATTCATCCCCCACCCCAGTCTTCACATACACAACAACCACTCCTTCTATGGTGACTTAGGTTAATATTAATTGTTATGATACCAGAGCTGCATGTGTTTTATGTACACTCCAATTCCTTTGGCATGCTTCTGTGTCACAAAGTTTGTTCATAGATGCTTATATATATATATGGCTAGTGCTGTAACTGTATAATATATATATATATATATATATATCTATGTGCAGACATCACTGACACACACACACACATATATATATATATATATATATATATATATATATATATATATATATATATATATATATATATATATATTTCATATTAGTTTGTAACAGTAATACATCTGTAGACTGGAATGTGTTGGAACACAAACTACAGTACATTACAATGTACTGTACATATGTTCACAAGGCCACTGTCCCATTTGTGATCATTATAGTGAAATGCATATGGTATAAGGTGTAGTCTCAGGACCATGGAACATGTGTACACCTCGGATGGTTTAGTGGTACGTCCCATGATTATAGTGTGCATGGTCCAGGGTTTGACACCTGCAATGCCTTATGAATGTTTTTTACTGCAGAGTAAGGCTCATTTACACAGTTGTAAGCATGTTTAACAGTATTTGTGTGACATTATAGCAGTGGTTAAACACAGTTAAACAAACGTTGTGACGTATAACCTGTGCGTGCAAACACTGCCACATCCGCTAACTACTCTGGATATATACCTGTCAGTGACGTAACATCTCACTATGTGCTGTCATGACATTACATTCTCTGTTGACTGTACTCTCCTGCACACATGGGTTTATATGGGTGATTCGAATGTTTATTATACAAATGATTACTGCCGATATATGCAAGCTGTGGTTAAAGTCTACTTTTGCACATGATAAACATCCCTGCCTTTATCGGGATTGTAACCTCGAATGCACAGATACTATGCAGATGCTGTAACCATTACACTGTTGACATTAACGTTGCTTCTGCCTATTTCCTATTTAGATGATTTCTATGTGTAAGCTAGGCTAAGCAAAGGGTGGGAGCCCCCAAACTCACTGAGCTTCACGTACTCTTGAAATAACAACATATAACAAATGTACTGTGAGACAATACATTACATTCCTAACTACATTAGGCGTAGCCCCTCACTGACACACTTCAAGGGAAACCTTGTTGTGTGAATGGGTAACAGACTATGCACCCCTGGGATCATGTGTCTCAGAACCATACAGCCAGGGGGTGGGGGAGCCTGTCCAGTTTGATAGTTGCAAGACCTGTTGGGGGAATTGAATGGTGTTGAATTGCCACATTAACATGCCCTCTTTAGATCACTAATTGCCCCTATCACCCTCCACAACCCCAGTCTTCAACAGCTTCCTACAACTCTGCCTGGAATTGCTTCATTGGCTATGCTTGACAGAGGCTCAGTTACTTCATCAATGGTGCGGGGAAGGCCAACACACTGTTGCTGTGCTTCTAATTGCCCTTGGGCAGATGGATAGTAGGCTATCTGTGCACCTCTAATGTGCAGGCCATCACAGCCATATTATTCAAATAAACAGACATTCAGATCACAATATACAGTGTGAACTCACCATGTAGTCAGGAAACAGCTGAGTACAGCACGAACATACAGAACACTGATACTTAGTCGCTCCAAATACCTATCTTGGAAGCTAGAAGACTTGTATAAGGTTAAGGCTTTTTATTGCTTACCACTAGGTTACCTACAGGGGAGATGAAAAACAAACACAGATGGGGAACATGCATGCAATGATACCATAGTGGCCTATGTGTCTGCCTTACACTTTGGAATACTGGCCAAGGCTATTGGCACCCCCATGGTGCCTTATTTAGGAGAGGCCCGAAGTTGAATACCAGCTCCGTAAACAGCACAATAGCAGATTCATTGTGGTTTATGCTACTTAACACCAGTGGTTGTGATCACAACATGCATGCACTCACAGCACTCCTCAGGATGGACAACATCAACATCTGTGCATTAACTGCAATCTGTCTTAAGGCTCCTGAGAACACACCAGCATTACCAGTCTACAACCCATACCATATATTTCAGCCACGGAACATGGACTGACAGACATGGAAGGGCTGTATCCATATTCATCAGGGATACTTACACCTCCAGGTTAGTGGGGCAGCATGATACCTCTGTGATTATCCATGTGCAGCTAGCATCAGCCACAACAGCAATGTGGAATGTGGCCTGCTATGGATCACCCTCCATGACCCAGGACCTCCACACCACCTACCTGGAGACAGTGGAGAACATGACAGCCCTAACACACACTCTGGCATTGGTCGATGTCAACTACCATACCATTAACTGGGAAACGTACCCCAGTACTCACTTCTGGGACCAGCGCTTCCTGGAATGTATCACCTCATATGCCCTGCATCAGGTGGTAACCTCCCTAATGTGGGGTGGATGCTACTAGATGTGGTCATCACCAACATGGGCAACAGGTGCACCACAGTGGAGGTTAACTGGTCACTGGTTAGATCTGACCATGAACTATTCACTGTTTCCACACCCTAGCATCTCCCCCACCCATGGATACCACAGTATATACCTTTCCTACAGCTACATTTACACTACTAGTGACAAGGGTGATGGGTTTCACAGCCCCCACGTTAAGGGGAAACACTGCTCCAGATACAGACAGATTTACAAATGTAGTCCATAAGCACCTACACAGATTTATGGATCGTTCCATCGCTGGTAAGCCAAGACTCACTCCTCCTAGACAAGGATACGGGTCTGGTGGACCTCTGCAATAAACAGGCTATACTACAGATGTAGGACAGTGTTCCAGACACACAGCAAATCCCACGAAGGGCAGACATCCATGACCACTATTAGTATGATATGTAGGTCCTTCATGACATCATTCAAGGCTAACATCAGCAGGAGAATACGCAAGGATTCGAAAGATAACCACAAAGCCTTTTTTGGCTATGTCAAGGATCTATGTGGTGACACACAGATTTGCGCTGTGCCAGTGAAATATAGCACAAAATATACTGACCCTACTGATATCACCAACATCCTTGCAGATACATTCGGTGCATACTTCACCCCTAAAGAGCCCACAGCACTACCCGAAAGGTACAGTACCCCAACCATCAGAGACACACAGGTGGAAATGGCCCGCTCTAACAGCAGAACACAGCATCAATGGAGGCAGATGTTGACCCAGACTGCATCTTGCAAACTGTACAAGACAACCTGCCCCCCACCTAATTATGCATTCCTGCCTCAGCCTCTCCACAGGCTACATACCCATACAATGGCGCATGGCAACTGTTATTCCACTGCATCATGGGGAAATCACAACTGACCATGGTAACTACCACCTCATAAGCCTGACTAGCCTGGTCTCCAATAGTATGGTTCGCATCCTCATGGCACTCATTAACAATGACATTGGTAACCTTCGGACACGTGACCCAACCCAGGTCAGCTTGGTTGACTGCAGTTCATGCCTACTGAACCTGTTTGATGTCTTACATACAGTCACCAAGACATTAGATGACAGGGGAGGTGGTTCACACATACTACCTGGACCTCACCAAGGCTTTTGACACCATGCCCCACTCAGGTATTATTGATAAACACACTAGCTTGTACATTCACCTATATATCAGAGGTTGGGTTGCCAACCGGCTTACACACACAACCCACGTGGTATGACTAGCGGTCTCCAGGTCCAACTCTTGAACAGTCACGACTGTTGTCCCAAAGGACTCAGTCCTGGGAGCCCTACTGTTTGGCATATACGTCTCAGGTGGACTATAGCAGGCCATGTTTGGCAATGACTGCAAACTGGGAGCCATGAATGATAGTCCAGCTGACACGGACATCCCTCAGGGGGCCTCACAGAGAACGACACAGGGTGCCAACAACGCGGCCTCCAGCCAAGTGCACTAACTGCACGGTCATTCCATTGTGGAATTGACATCCACATATTAACACATGAGTGGCAGCCACTTTAATACAGATGAGGTAATGGGGTATCTGGGGACTAAGGTAGATAGTGATCTCCCCTGTGACAATCATATCTCCACAGTAGTTAGGACATCCTTCTATGTAGACCATCTGACTACTAAAGGATTCCCATCTAGACATACTGGGGTTATAGTGCCCCTTTACTCATCAATCATCAGTCCCATCATAGGGTATAATAATCCAAGTGTGATGTACCTCAGAGGACACGTCCAACAGCTGGGGGGTCACCAAGAGGAATACTGGCCTCCAACATATGGCCTATGCAGCCGAACTGAATAAACTCCTGCTTTACTCAGTGGCATCTCGTTTACCCAGAGATGATCTCCACTGACCAACACAGCCATGTCGAACTCTGGCTTGATGGATATGCACCACCTATGGGAATCCATGTCACAGTAAGCCACACATTGTAGTGAGCTGACCTCGCCACAACAATAACCGGAAGATGCTGGAGGGACAGCTTCCTGTTACAAACACTCCCCATACTTTGGAACAACATCCCTAACTACATTTTACAGAGCCCCTCACTAACACTCTGCAAGAGAAACCTTGAAGGGTGGATGGGGAACAGTAGATGCACCCCAAGGATCCAGCCATTGGCTCTGCTCCACAGAGGGATGGTTAATGACTCAATGGGGTGGTAAATGCTGACACATTTTGGCTGGTCTTATGAATGGCCTCTGGTGGTTGGCCAAGTACCTACCTATGAATCTATACATACAGTATCTGCATATGCTGATAGCTTAGTTTACTGTTCAGGTGTTGACTTACCTTGTGCCACTGGCTGTTGTGTGTGCAATAGTTGAGGGCTGCCTATGTTGGATGCACACAGTAGACTGCCTATACATGACAATTTACAGGTAGTCTTATGTGTGCCATCCATTTTTACTGTGTGTGTGCAGGTGGAGAAAGGTGTTAGTCCCTAGGTGCCTACACTGTCAGTATGTGCTATACATTCCCTCTTTGCCAAGGCATGGGCATACTGTGCACACCTCCGTCTGCCTACTGGGGCTAGTTCAGGGTATTCATGGTCTGAGTACCTCTGTGCCTGTGGGACCCTTGGTAATGGTGGTGGGCTGTGAGGGTGTTCACCATTCTGTCCCTGCTGCACCTGTTTCCGCAGGACCATATTGTGTAGCATGGCACACACTATAAAGATGTGGGCACACATGCCTGGAGAGTACTGCAAGGCTTCACCAGATATGTCCAAGCAACGGAACTGTGATTTCAGCATCCCAAACACATGCTCTATGATGATTCTGGTTTGTGCGTGTGCTTCATTATGGCGTTCCTGCATGGGTTTGTGTGCATTTCTGATAGGAGTCATCATCCATGGTTCCAGTGTATAGCCAGCATTCCCCATCAGGTGGCCATTTGGGATGTCCCCACTAGCAAATAACCGATACAGCTGTAAGGCATGCCAGATGTGGGAGTCATGATAGCTTCCAGGGCTGCCAGCACACACATTTATGATAATGCCCTGGGCATTGCACACGACCTGGCAGTTGATGGAGGGGTATCCCTTGTGGTTTATGTAGCACCTTCCCTGCTCACCGGGTGGTGACTTGATGTGTATGTGTGTGCAGTCTATTGCACCCAGTACCTCCGGGTATTCTGCCACACGGTGGAAGAGATGCATATTGCTGGCCAACTCCTCCTGCATTCGAGGGAAGTATATGTACTCATTGGCATGCGGTAACATGGCATCCAGGAACTGGTGTAGTACCCTGGATGTTGATGCCTGTGAGATACCCATGATATCCCCAGTTGGTCTTTGAAAGGTACCTGTAGCTAGTATTTTCAGGCTTACACATACCTTCGTATCCACTGAGATGGGTTCCCCTCTGTTTGTTCTGGCTCTGAGGTGTTGCCGGCACAGCTCCACAAGTTGCTGTAGGGTGTCCCTGTCCACCCTGTAACGCTCTACTATCTCCAGATCATGTAGCCCCTGGTAGTAGGTTAGCCTGGGTCTGAACACTCTCCTCCTCCTCTGGTGCCTGCGGTGGTCATGTGCATCATCCTCCACACCACCTTCAGTCTCCAACACATGCCGGTGGATCAAAGCTATGACAGCCCTAACATGTACATAATAAAAGTTCCCCGTCTGTATACACGACTGGTGCAGAGTGTATGGGAATACACAAATTTGTGTGAGGTGCTTTCACAATGTATAGTATTGTGCTATGGATGCTGCTGATGTAAGTGGGTGTGTATGAACTATTCCAGCTGCTGCATGTCTTAATTATGGGTTTTGCAATGCGTACTGCAAGTGTGTGGCCTTTAATGTGGAGATCTACTTGCCTGCCTTGATTACTCTGTTGCCCTTTAATTCACTTTTAGACCTGGATTCCCACCCATTATCAGGCATGCATCCACCTGCCGTCTTTCTTGTTTTGTACTTTCCTTACCCAGTCATGGCAAGTTGTGCCTTGTAGCTGATATACTGCATATCGCCTTTTTTCTGCTTTGACACTTTGCTGTTTTCTTTGCAGTAAAGGTCCTTCCCTTCCCTGTTCTGTGGGTAGCTGCTTGCAGCCTTGTTAGCTGCTGTCAGTGGCCCACTTTAGGCTCCTAGCTGTTAATTAGTCATTTGTACTCCAATTTCACTGCTGCAGCATTTCCTTATTTCTTTCCTATATCCTTCCTGTTTCAGCTGTGGTGCATGACATGCATACCCATTTACAGGGTTTACGCGAGTTTTCATCTCCGTTCCCATGCATACTCGGTACCTTGTATACTCTCAGCTACCATAGTTATGGACAATTCGACACACCTAGCTAGGGGGAGACCGGTTTAGCAATGCTCCAATGTGCTTACAGCAATGGCAACACACCCCTCTCTTGATGTCATCTTTATCTCAAGGGCCCACCTCGGTGTTATAACGCTATGCTGTGATGTGCACCTTACACCAGCGGGAAATCTGTGATTCATTATTACTCCTCTCATTTGCATGGCATTGCCTACTAATTCCTAGCTACTGCGCATAACACTGTCACTTAGCAACTCCTGTGCCATGAGTATGGTGTAGCATGCCTGCCATTGACTATTATGGGGGAATCGTGTTATGTGTTTCATTGCAGTTTTATTCTATATTTTTATATATTCCTTGCGATCCCCTTTGCGCACCACTGCCTTGCTCTTCCACATTGCGATAGTGCAACTATATATATTAAATGTTAATTTTATATTTGTACATGGTTTTTTTTATGCCAGTGGCTATATATTTAGCCATTGGCATATATTAACATTATAATACATGTGTTTGGTCGGCTGTCATGGCTCCGATTTTATGTTTGCAAAAATGTAAACCGTTTTCTATGGTTTACATTTCTGCTTGCTTACACTACGCCTGCACCACTTCCTGAATCGCTACATACCTTCATTTGCATGCTACACTGCTGCACATGTGGTAATTAGCATACTAGGCTCAGGAGTTGTGCGGGCGTAGTGTACGCTGGTAGTGCATGTGGAAACAGCTCGTACCTGAATCGCTTGGTGGCCATATTTGGTGTTAGAACGCTGACGCTATGCCTGCACCTGGCGCAAGCTTCAGGAATCCCGGGGATAGGCTTTTCAGTATAACAAGAGAATAAAGACTCTAGGTGATTCAGTTGTGTTGCTTAATTTTGTGAAATCAGCATGAGTATTTGCTGATGATAAGCAGGTTGAGAGCCCGTACTACTCCGGCCTATTCCAGGGATCCATGCTTATGGTGGAAGGACTGTATGTGTCCTATTGGGTAGTCTGTGCCCACCATAAAGCCCAACAGCACTGGATCAATAAACTACTGGCCAGCCAGTGTCCAGTTGCCAAGCTTGGGTTACCTGGGGTTGCTCTGTTGAGTAAAAGCTGGATATAAAACCAATCAAACTGCCAAGCATGAACTAAGAATTGCTACACTCAGCGTAAGTTCACTGACAGGGCGCATCTTGGAAGTGTATGACATGATGGTAAGGAGTAGGCTGGACATCCTATGTATCCAGGAGACATGATGGAAGGGCAGTGCAACAAAGCCACTTGATTGGATCCAGAGTCTACTACTTAGGGGAGAGGACAGGTTAGAAATGGTGAGGGAATTGTGGTGAGGGAGTAGCTTCAGAAGACAGTGAGGGTCGTAATTAGAATTAGTGACAGACTCATGGCAATCAGAATTCAGCCTAACGATAAGGCAGTACTCATAATCTCAGCCTATGCCCCATGCAAGGTTGTGATAGTGAGATAAAGAGTGCATCAGACAGCAGTTGCAGGACCTACTAGACAAAGCAGGACACATTGAATTGGTGTTAATAACAAGTGACTTGAATGCACATATCGGGACAGACAGAATAGGATATGAGGACTGTCTGGGTCCACATAGGTAGGGCACAGAAATAAAGTAGGAGAGGCCATTCTAGACTTCTGAATGGCAAATGGCTTAATAGTAGCCAACACATGGTTCATAAAGAGAGACCATCACAAGATCAAATATGAGAGTGCCCAACATGCAAGTCAGGTAGTCCTCCTCCTAGTAAGAAAAGGGTACTGAGGTAGAATCAGTCATTGAAAAATTATCCCCAGTGAAACAGTTGGCCCACAGCATAAACTACTGATTGTCACAATCAGCTGTAATCAGTGGTCAGTGAAGGCTCTAAGGTCAACAGAAATGAGGCTGAATACCTGGAAGTTGGCTGGAGAGAAAGCACAACAGTTCAAGGAATTGCTCAATGCTCTAGCTCCTCAAGAAGAAGAGGAAATAGTTGGAGTTGAAGAAGAATGGCAGTGCCTCACAGCAGCATGTGTGATGCCTACAAAATAGATATGTGGCTGAGCCAGGTATGGAAATAAGGTACATAAGGAAAGGTGGTGGTGGAATGCAGAATTCCAGGAAGTCATCAAAAAAAAAAGAAAGAAGATTTGCAGGAAAAAGTAGGGCAGAAAAGAAGGACTGGGCTAGGAACAAAAACTGGTTGGCTAACAAAGAAGCTGAGAAAGGAGTTGCAATACCAAAGAAGACGCCATCAAAGGCACTCTATAAGCTTCTGGAAAGCAAGTCAATAGATGGCACAAAGAAACTATATCAGGCTGCAAAGCAAAGACAGAAAAATAAAGAAGATAGTTAGACACCCTCCGTAAGGGATGCCAGCAACAACCTGCTTACCAGCCCACAGGACATCAAAGGCAGATGGGGGGAGTACTTCCAGCAGCTTCTGAATGAAGAAAACCACACAGGGGCTGTACTGTTCCAAGCACAATCTACAATGAAGAGACTAGGAGGAGCCCATCATAAAAGAAACAAGAACAACACTAAAGAAAATTAAGTCAGGGAAGCAGCAGGCTCAGATGAGATTGCAGAGATATGATGAAGATGCTGAATGAAATTGGGGAGAAATGGCTCCTGAGGATGCTCATAGCTGTGTGGAGAGGAAAGTGCATCCTGGATGACTAGAGAATAAGCACACTAGTGCCAGTGTTCAAGAACCAAGGGGACATGCACAACTGGGGGCAGTACAGAGTTATTAAACTCCTGTCACACTGCATGAAAGTTCTGGACAGGGTTATTGATAAATGAATATGCAGAATACTAGAAAGTAAGATGGGAGATGAGCAGTTTGGATTCAGGTCAGCATGCAGTACAACTGACCCAATGTTTACAGTGAGACAGATACTTGAGAAGAAGCTAGAGATGAGGAAAGAGTCCAACTGGGCATTCCTAGACTTGGAGAAAGCATATGACAAGGTCCTGAGAAAACTGATTTAGACAGTCCAGCGATGGTTCAAAGTCCCAGAAACAATGGTAGAATTAGTGCAAGCCATGTACAAGGACCCGATGTCTCAAGTACACTTTCAGTCTTACAGAGGCATTCCTAGTGGGAGTGGGCATGCACCAGGCTTCAGCTCTGAGCCCACTGTTCTTCATACTGGTGATGGACTATATCAGCAATCAGTTTGGAGGGGACAAATCAACAAAATTGCTATATGCAGATGATGTGGCAATACAGGCAGACTTTGAGCAAGAGCTTCCGCAAAGAATAGGGGAATGGAATGCAAAACTGAAGGCACATGGTTTTAAACTGAGTGCAGATAAAACAGTTGTAGTGGCAGCAAATGTAGTTCAGAGTATACCTCTCAAGTGAACAGAGTTTTGCAGAATGTTCAGATTTTCCCCCTCGTATTTTTGGTCTGTTCCTCATAAAATTTTGGTTTTCTGGCAAATCTTTGTCAAAGCATTGAGAACTGAAATCAGAACATAAAGGCAGGCATTTGAGTTTCAGATTTCATACCCTTCAGAAAATATGTACTAATGCAAAACCTGTTATTCTATCAACTTTCTATGTTTGTGACAGCAATATTTAAAAATTGTACAGATTTTTTGGCCTTTGTCTCCCCATTATTTATGGCTTTGTCCAGATTTCTTACTCTAAGAGACTGAGGGGTATGGTTCAGAAGAAGATGAGACTTGAGATAAAAGGGAAAATTGTGGAATAGGTTAACAGCTTCAAGTATCTGGGATGAGTGGTTGAAGAGAAGGGATATCTGAATGAAGAGGTCAAAGCTAGAATCAGCGGGGCTGCAGCAACTGGCACAGAGCATCAAGTGTAGTATATAACAGAAAAATGCCAAAGAAGCTAAAAGGTAAGGTGTACAAAACAGTGGAGCAGCCACCACTACTACATAGTACATAAACCTTGGCAGTAAAGGCAGAGCAGTACAGGATGATGGCGATGAAGTGCCTGAGATGGTTGGTAGGATGCAGACTATGGCACAGATGAAGAAATGAGGACATAAGAGCAGACATCAAAGTAATTCCAGTTGCGGAAAATGTCAAATAGAACAGATGACAGTGGTTTTGGCACATGCAGAAAACCAAAAGATAATCTGGTGAAGGAGATTTGGGACAGACAGGAAGAGGAAAGAGGAAATAAGGGAATCCAGCAAAGAGGATGTTGGATTGTGTGAGAGAAGATATTTGATAGCCAGGCATGATTGCTGAAGAAGTTAGGAGAGTGGCATTGAATAGAGAGAGACTGTGACAGATGACATGATAGCCCAAACCCCTGTAAAAAAATAGGATGATGAAGAGAATAAAGGGTGGACAGAAACAATATTAAGTTAAGATGCTGTAATTTTGAGCTGCTGGAGTAGGGGTGTGGTGTGTAAAAGTGTGTTGATTATACTATATATAGAATTAAGATAATTTATATTATTTTTAGAAGGGTAGATGTCTAGATTAAAAACATCGGCTTAAGCTACAAGCAAAAGATTTTTGTAAGAAACTAGGCCTTGAAAAATAAGAGAAAATAATGAAAGCCATTAACAAATGTTTTTGGTGGGAGACAAATCTGCATTTGAAGACAGCTGTACATTCTGTTGTGAGAAAATTTACAAAGATTCCTTCATGCATCTGCAGAAATGTTAGCTGTTTTTTTCTCATCTTTTACATGGAGACAAGCTGTCTACAGGTGTAAACAATTAATCCTGAGAGTTTTGAGCATTCTTTTCTGGGAGAAATGCAAAACTTAAAGGTACAATGGCAAGTAGTTCAGGGAAAAATAAAGTTAGAAATTATGGGAAGTGAAAAAGAGATAGCAGCCTAAATACTTTAATGCATTTAATAGAACAGTGTGCAATGTAGCTTTATTTAAATCTAACCACTGCTTTTTTCCTTAAGGCTAAAACTTAATGTTTTCTGAAAGAATGTAAGCTGTTTTTTTATATTTTGGGGGAAAAGATGATTTTAAGGTTTCCCATGCTAAAGCACATGTTACAGCCTTGTGGTGCAGCTGTAAATTTGGGGAAATTGTTCCTATCTGGAGGGCTAAAATTAATTTTTTGAAGATGAACATCATTTTGTTTTTTTTTTCCCTAAGTTAACATGAGATGGGATGTATTTTGTTTTATGTTTGTGGGTTTTCATTAAAACAAAATATCTTGAAAGATGTGACCTTAGGTTCAAATAGAGATGAGAGAAAACAACTGTATAAAAAATCAACTTGCAAAACATTAGTCTGTGCATGCAAGATAAAAGTTGTAAATGCACATTAAAAAAACTGTCATGTATATTAGGTGGAAACAATAGCTTTGTATCATAATGGCTATGCTATCCATATTATCTTGGAAAGTAAATGGCCTTCCATGTACAGGGAAAAATGAAAGAGTTGTTGTTGTGTCTTTCGGCTTTTCCTGGTTAGGGGTCGCCACAGTGGAACTCTGGTCCGCTAATGATTGGTAGTTGATTTTTACGTGCCGAGTTACCATCCCTGATGCACAAACTTCAACGAAGGTACGCCCATTCACGCATGTTTCCACGCAGAAGACGCTCTAGCTGAGAATCGAACCAGACAGCGTCTTACTGTGAGGTGACAACGCTACAGCAGCACCACTACTGCAGAAAAATGAAAGAGTATTGAATTATATTAAGTAATACAGAGTGCAAATATCAATGTTTTAGGAAACTCATTTGGAAAGAAAAGAACATGTAGATTTGACAAAGAAAGGATTTTAGGATGGGTATTCAGCAGAATATCAGGGACAAAGCAAAACAGGAGTAATAATACTGATTGCTAGAGGGGCTCCAATAGTGATAGAAGAGGGAAAAGAGACAACAATGGTTGGTTTGTGGTAGTAAAGGGCTATTGGCAAGTGAGGAGGATTACACTGGTCTGTATTTATATTCCACAGAAACTGCTATTTTGGATCTTAACAAAATATTTGCAGAAATCATCAGCTTTCAGAAGGGAATAGTAGTTGTAAGTGGGGACTTAATTTGTAATACTGATGATGTATAAGGGGGACCTAGAAGGGAAAATATAACAAAACAAGGTAGAGTTCTGAAGAAATTTATGAAAATATTTGATATGGAAGATGTGACTTCAATTGTATGAACTTTTTACAGAATTTACATATTATTCTTCATGGTGTAACAACTGGGCTATCTGGCTAGAAGCGTTTATATTACACAGTCGAAAACTCAAACTGTCCACAGCGTAATAATCGGCATGAAAATGTTGAAACCCCCGAACATCGAACACACACACAAAAAAAAACAAAAACACTCAAACACAACACAAATTGCTCTATGCAGGGGGGCAAGCACCCCTGCACCCTCACACCCCCTGCTACTTAAATATACCAACTCCGAGATTGCACTACATTGCATCAAATGGAAATCTCCCCTTATGGAGATTTCCATTTACACGCACAATGACTTTCGCTTTCAACATTTTAGTGCCGAAAATATCGGTTTCGATATTGTCGGCCTTTGACAGGGTGAAGTAGACCCGGGTAGAACTATATTTCACAGGAACATGTGCATTTGATTGAAATCTTTGACACCCATCCAACAACTATTTCAGATCATGCACCAATAAAAATGCAGGGTAATGAAATAAAAATGAGACACTGGTGCTTTCCCATCCACCTTTTAAAAAGAGAGGAATTTAAGGAATGGGTAATGGAAATTATTCATGAGTTATTAGAAAAAATAGATATAAATTAAGAGGTGATAGCTAATGAGTGGGATAAAATAAAATGGGAGTTTAAAAGATGGTAGAAATAATAAGAAAGAGATATGGTTAAAAAGTAATATGAATTATTTAGAGGGGCTGACACAATGCTGTAGCTGGGGAGGGGGATGAGAGGGGGTGGTCCGCTCTGGGCGGCACTTTTGGGACTGTTACATTTCACATTTACTCACTGTATTTACTCACTGTTTTGAGTAATCCCATAGCATCGTGTCCTGTTATTCCGGTCCAGTTGCATCATGTCTGTGTGTGCATTGTTGCACAGACATCCTGTTCTACCCATGCAGTTTTAAAACAGTACACCATTTCCTGCTGCTCTGCTTCTTTTTATTGCTGCTGAGACACACTTTTCAAGTAAGGGGTGTGTGATTTTCTGCTCTGCTAAGACATTCAAGTAAGGGGTGTTTGAGATTTTCTGCTGATTCTTATTGCTGCCGATTAGACTGTGCTGAGGCATTCAGTAAGGGGTGTTTGAGATTTTCTGCTGCTTCTTATTGCTGCCGATTAGACTGTGCTGAGGCATTCAGTAAGGGGTGTTTGAGATTTTCTGCTGCTTCTTATTGCTGCCAATTAGACTCTTTTCAAATAAGGGATGTTTGAGAGTTTCTTATTGCTGCCAATTAGACTTTTCATGTAAGGGTGGATGTGTTCTTATTGCTGTTGAGACAGACTTTTCAAGTAAGGGGTGTGTGATTTTCTGCTCTGCCAAGACATTCAAGTAAGGGGTGTTTGGGATTTTCTTATTGCTGCTGATTAGAGTTTTCATGTAAGGGTGGATGTGTTGTTATTGCTGCTGAGACAGACTTTTCAAGTAAGGGGTATGTGATTTGATTTTTCTGCTCTGCGAGAGTAAGGGGTGTTGAGATTTTCTGCTCTGCTGCTTCTTATTGCTGCTGATTAGACTGGTGTTTGAGCTTCATTGTTGCTGATTAGACTTTTCATGTGTGTGTGTGTGTGTGTGTGTGTGTGTGTGTGTGTGTGTGTGTGTGTGTGTGTGTGTGTGTGTGTATGTGTATGTGTCTGTGTGTAAAATGCCCCAGTTAAGTATGCCTGGTGTTTAGTGTTACTCAGACTCAAACCCTATACCTTAGGTACAAGAAGCAAGAGCCTGAATTCTCTACCCATACTACCATTTGTGATGCAAGGAGTTGAGTCCATAGCTCTCAACTGTCTAGATTTTCACAAAATGTCTGGCATGTTTTGCTCATACCTTTGGTCTGTTCCTCTTAAAATTTCTGGTTTTCTGGCAAATCAGTGAAAACTGAATTCACAAAATAATGATAGCCATTTAATTTTCAGTCTTCCTGTCTTTTAGGAAATGCATGGTAACACAAAGCATTTTATTCCCGCAACTTTCTAAGATTATATAAGCAATGTTTAAAATGTGTCCCTTGCTTGGGGCATTTGTCTCCCTCCAGTACATTTTGGCATTTTCCATATTTCTTTGCTGCAAAGCTGAGAGATATAGTTGAGTGTCAAGTGGATTTTACAAGGAGCTAAGAGCTTCAGGGAAAAAGAAGTTTAGTGCTGCTTATCCCGTCTGTTTGTATTGTTAGTAGCACAACAGGTAGTATACTTGCTTTTGATGCAGAAAGCTGTAAGTTCTACTCCCACAGTATGTAGATAGATTGCTGATACTGTACTGTGTTGTACTTTAAAGGGGTGGATGCTGCAGTCCTGAGAATGTCCTCCTTTGGAGAAGATACCTAGTAACTATGAATCTGTTATCAATTTGCCATCCATTCACTATTGCAATATTGTTAGCTTATATTTTTTAATGTAACATAGGCAATTTATTCTTAAAGGGAAACAGGTACTTTATTTGTAGATGAAACAATAAAATATAAAGTTGTTTGCTAGCAGCAACCTCTTCATTAGTTACAGATCTATTTAATGTGGAATTATTTAGATGACTTTTACTTCTGTAGAGATTGTAGATATTTACTGATATTGGTGGATTGTCATGACAGAAGTTTGAGTAGACTTTTATGATGGAAATGTTCTGAATTGGGCAGTTTTGTCATTATTGGTTCATACATTTTGTTTCATTGCTTACTGGAAAAATGTTCAAAACAACAAATTTAAAACAAGCTCTAACAAGTGTGCTATATTATACAAGGAATATAATTTAATACGATCAGGAAGGTGAATCAAAAACACATGTATGTTTGCATGGTCTTAGATATGTGTACAGGGAATCTATGATTTGAAAACAGCCCAAAGGTAAACTTTATCCACTATTGGCCAGATACATTTTCTTTGAATGTGAGTTTCAGTGCTGTTTCAATTAATGTGTTTCAAGGGCAGAGAAGTTTTAATGCCAAGTCTGTTTTCACTGTGAGACTATATTGCTTTGTGTAGCAGATGTCTACCAGTGTTTTAAATGAAATCCAAATAATCATTGTAGAAGTAAAGCATAAAGCCGTATGCACATTACTGTTTATGGTAGATGGGAAGAAATAGCTAAACAATGGGACACTGGAATGGCTGCTGGGGGAGGGCTGTGTATGGGGGGCTCCATTTGACCATTATCTTATGAGGGGGAGGGGCGGCAAACTGAAAGACAGCACCGGGTAGCGCAAACTCTAGCTATGCCACTGGACTGACAAAGGTTACTATATGGAGAATAAAGGGAAGCTCTCAGAACAAGAAGAGGTGCAACTGCAGAGTGCTAAAGACAAAATAAAGGAGGATCTGGGTAATATTTATTTATTTATTTATTTGACATTTGTTGACTGGGATAGTCCATCTGGGATAAAGCCCTTTTTCAGTGGAGGCCGGGGGAGAAAAGCTCCAACAGTATAAATATAACTGAGAGATCCATGTTACAATAAGTGTATAATACAATAAGTATAGCAATATATGAGACAACAATAAAGAAGGCTAGACTTATATACAATATAGTTAAGCAGCTAAATATACTGAATGCACAGACATGTAGAAAAGTAGAAAATGGGACGAAGTATATTAATCAGTTACAAATAGTAGACAACAGGAGGAGTGGATATTAGTAGTAGGTTAAGAGATAGTACAGTGGAAGTCAGGAACAGAGAGGAAAAGTAGAAGAGGAGAGTTAGGTGCTTATTAGGTAGAAGAAGCAGGTTAATTGGATAAAGAAAACAAAGAGTAAAAGAAGGTAATTAGAGTAGGGAAGAAAAGAGGAATAAAGAAGAAGAGAAGTGATGGATAAACAACTGGATTCAAGTGAGGTGGTTACAGTGACATATCCAGCTGTGGTTTAAATATTCTTTGAGTAATCTCTTGAATTTGTAGACGTGAAGTATGCTTCTCAGGGTCATGGGGAGCTTATTCCATTGAATGGCGGGTGAGTAGCTGTTTAGGTTCTGTCCTACATTTTTTTAGGTTTATGAATCTGTAACAAAAATGTATCAGAGCTCCATAGTGGTCGAGGAGGGATATAAAGTGAGACTAGTGAGGAAATACTAGGGCAGAAAGAAGGTTTATTGATGATGGAGTGCATGATGAGTATTTGAGAAACTTTGAGTTGATTAGGAAATTCTAACCAATTGAGTGATGTGTGGGCATGACAGTGGTGAGATCTGGATGGCACATGCATATCTAGCTACTTTATTATAGGTTGTTTCAAATTTAGTGAGAAGACCTAAGGTTTGTAAAGATTTGTGAGCTGTAGAAAAGGTAGGGAAGAAGGGAAGCATTAGCTAGTGAGATTCTGGAGTCAGGGGTTAGGAACCTTTTGTTTCTATATAGGATATATATGAGTTTAGAGAGATTGCTGTTAAACTACTAGCTTTTGATAAAAACTCTAGAGCACAAAAACTATTAGCACAAAGATTAAGTCAACAGAAGGCAAAAAGGGCTGTCACCAGACTTAGGGAGCATATAACAATATGTATTAGGGATATTTTGGAAAGTTTATGAAAATCTGTATAAAGCAAAGTAATGTGGAAATCAAGAAAAGTACAAATGGAAATATTTCTGGAAGACATAATTATGCTAAGCTTAAAGCCAAATAAGGCTCAACAACTAATAGTTAAGATAGGAGAAGTAGAAGAGATAAAAACAGTGACATATAATCAATCTGCAGAAAAGTCTCCAGGAACAGATGGTATTCTTGTAGAAGTTTGGAAGTTAGGAGGAAAGAAAGTGATAAAGATCTGGAAGATTTTGTTTAACAGTATTTTAAAAGGAGGGGAAGCATCAACATCTTAGAATAAAGCTGTGGTGGCTGTTTTACCCAAGGACAGTAAAGACCTGTCAGATTCAGCTTCATGTCAACTGATTTCAATTTTAAACCATGATTATAAAGTGTTTATGTCTATACAAGCTAGTAGAATGGCAAAGGCATTGCCAAAATTGATCGATATGGATCATTGTGGTTTTGCAGACGGGACACAAACATTTGACAGCATCAATAGAACAATGAGGATCGAGAGGGAAGCAGAATGTAAAAAATACTGCTGTTGGTGGCTTTTGAAGCAGAGAGAGCATTTGACAAAGTAAGTTGGGATTTTAAGAGTAGGGTGATGGAAGCATTTGCACTCTCTGATGCAATAATAAGGTTAATTAGGAGGGTATATGAAGGATCAGAGGCAAGAATTAAAGTGGGAGGGTTCCTCTCTGATAAGTTGTGCTTGAACAGGGATGTGCTCATTCTCCTTCATTATTTGCTTTATGTTTAAAACCATTGGCAAAGAAAATAAAGAACTCAGAAATTATATGGCAACCAAGAAAAGTTGGCTTTATTTGCAGATACTATTATTTTACGTCTGACAAATCTAGAAAATGATATCTCAGTGTTGTAGAACAGTTTTAGACAGTTTTAGGTATTTTCAGGATATAACATTAATGAAGATAAAACAAAAGCTATAGCCATAAATTATGTACACACACACACACACATACACACACACACACACACACACACACACACACACACACACACACACACACACACACACACACACACACACACACACACACTCACGCATACGAATTGGTTCAGCAATACCCATATTTATGGGGATACAATAAGATGAAGTATTTAGAAGTATGGATTAAAAAAGATTTTGTTATGGCAGCTAAGATTATGTGGGGAGAGACTAAACAAAACATTATTAAAAAAACTGAGAAACTGAAAGCTCTTGTTTAAGGATATGGATAGTAAGATACAAGCAATGAAAATACTTTTAGTCCCTTTAGTTTTATATACAGGTCAGGCATATTTTTATCAAGAAGATCTTTAAGGATAATAATAACAGCCATACAGAATATTATGTCTATACAGGGGTCCTAATGGAGAGATGAAAAGTCAGCAAGCAAAGGAGAGTAGTAGTAGTAGTAGTAGTAGTGCTGAAAATGAATTCATCCTCAAGTCTTGGTGAGTACCTTCGCGAGGTGGACCCTGTTTTTCACAAAATCTCACCAAGGTGACACTGATATATAGACTGTATTTATATAGCATATATCATGGACAGAAGTAAATCAAAAACAAAAAAAAAAGATAGCTGGGTGCACAATACCCAGGATAAAAAAAAGTGCCGAATCTTGGTAGGTGCACCGATGCCAGGACAGGAAAAAATGACAGTGTAGAATCCTCAAGATATGGAAACATTCCTACAATGGGGCCAGGCTAGGCCCAGGGGGAGGACGGCACCCCGTGTTGTAGAAGGAAGTACCAGTCCACAAAAATTCACAAAAATTGATTGGCCAAAGAAGAGCCATAAAGACGATGGAGTGGACTATTGAGGATAAGAAAGAAATTATGTATTGTTACTATTATGTAAAAAGCCTAGAATTTCCAGACACAAGATATACAAAATGATTAAGAGAGAAATTAGAGAAAAGATATTTGAAAAATATAAAAAAGAAATATGGACATGGGAAAGAAAGACAGAATTGATATGGTGCAATATTTATGCAAAGGAGAAAGCTAAGTTAATTAGTATGGAGAAGGCAGTCTCAAAGATATTCAAGGAGAAATATAGGCAAAGGCATCCAGATATGGAAAATTTCACAATAAAAAAAATAATATCACAAAGATGTAATGTGGAAAAGAAGATTAGTAAAGCAGAAGTTAAAGAAATGGAAGTTGAAGTTATGGAGTGCCTGCAAAGTGAAAGATTGAATGTAGAAGGTCTAACACGGACTACATCACATCATGATGGAGTGAATCCCCAGAACAAGGAAAAGCAAGAAGATCAGAAGACATGTGAAGAAGAAATATGGACATGGGAAAGGAAAAGAGATTTAATATGGTGTAATATTTATGCAAAGGAGAAAGCAAAACTAACCAATAAAAAAAGAGCAGCACCAAAGATATTTGAAGAGAAATACAGGCAAAAGAATATGGATATGGAAAACTTTACAATGCAAAAAATAAGAAGAAAACAAGGAAAAGTAGAAAATGAGATTAGTAATGGAGAAGTCAAAAGAAATAGAAATTGAGGTTATGGAGCAGCTGCAAAAAGAAGGATTCAGTGTAGAAAATCGAATGCAGAAAGCACCACAATAGGATAGAGCAATGGATATCCAGATTAAGAGAAAACCAGTGGAACAGGAAGCAATTGGTCAGGTGCCATATTAAGATATTTTGGTGCCTTCCACAGGAAACCAGGATAAATGTTCATTTGAAGCTAGACAGCAAGGAAAGGAACATGAAACTGTGTAAACTCTGATGCAGTCAATGTTGAAGAGTGATAGTCCAGTGAGTTCCCATATGACAGAGCAACAGATGACACAGGATGAAATTGAAGAGAATGTGGCACAGGAAGATGCTATAGAGCTTTCTATAGAATGCCTGCAGGAAACGGAAAACAAGGGATGTGCCCTCAGTTTGGAAGAAAATGAGCTAAGAGAAGAGTTGCTTGATTTTATGGACATGGATAGATATATTAAGATCGATGAGAGAAATAGACTGCAGAAGGTCAATAAAATCCAAAAAGTAAGAAGTCTGATAAAACAAATGAATGCAGTAATTAGGACAGTCCATAGAGATCCATGTGATATAAAAGAAGTAAACAGGATATATTACTGGGCTGCTAAATTAATAACTGATAAAGTTTTACCACAAGAGCACAGGGTAGTGAGGAAAAGGAAGGGGAAAAATCGAATACCATCATGGAAGTATTGAATAGAGAAAACTATAAAGCAATTAAGACAAGAAGTGTCATTGTTAGAAGATTATAGAAGAGGGAATAGATCAACAAAAATACTAAGAAAGATAGATGTGATTAAAGCAATGCACAGTATTAGAACTAACCAGGCTCTATCATGCACAATCGCAAATAAACTAAAAATTTCAGCACAGGTGGAATAACTTAGAAGATACACAGATAAATATAAGGAAAAAGTACAAAATAAGCAATTTATTGATGAATCAAAAAAGTTGGGAACTGGGAAATAAGGTAAAATGAATTCAAAGACCACCAAAAAAGAGGAAGTAGATACATTTTGGAGAAGTATCTATGAAGATCCTGTGGAACATAAAGATACTAAATGGATAGAAGAAGTAAGAGAAAGAATAAGAAGTTTAAAGGTACAGGATATGAAATGGGATGAAATAACAGCCAGAGAAATTGAAATAAAGTTAAGAAAAACCACTAACTGGAAAACTCCAGGCACAGATGCAGTATCTAACTTTTGGTTAAAAGTATTAACATCTTTGCACAAGGATTTAGCCATAAGTAAAAACTATTTATATGCGCACCCCAAACAGACACCACACTGGATAACAGCAGGCAAAACAATGCTCTTACTTAAGAGTGAACCTGCAAGCTACCCTAAAAATTAAAGCCCAATAACTTGCCTTCTGACGACGTATAAACTATACACAGGAATTGACGCAGACAGAGTTTATAGTCATTTAGAAATATTGCAATTAAGCCATGATAAAGGACAGATTATTATCCCAGGGATAAAAATTCAAAGGGGGATATTCCAGGGTGACTCTTTGTCACCATTGCTATTCTGCCCTGCCATTAATCCATTAAGCTGTTTACTTAACAGCTTAGGCCATGGCTACAATTTGGCTCCCAGAAAGCAACAGTCTAATGACTTTTCATTTTCTCTTTGTCAATGATTTAAAACTGTATATCTCATCAGATGAGGAACTGAAAGCACAGCTGCAAGTTATCAAAACTTTTTTAGATGATATTAGAATGTCATTTGGTCTTGATAAATGTGCAAAAGCAACCTTTAAAAAAAGGAAAACTGCAGCACCAGGAAAACATCAGTTTGGGACAAGAATGTGATATAAAAGAACTTGAGCAAGAGGGAGTGTATAAATACTTGGGAATTGATGAAGGATCAGAAATAAAATATGAACAAATGCGATTAGAACTCAGTAAGGAATACTTTAGGAGACTTAAATTAATCCTGAGAACAGCATTGACATCTAGGAACAACATCCAAGCTCTAAATCAGTTTGCTCTTCCTATCCTAACATATAGTTTTGGAGTGATTGACTGGCCCCAAAAAGTGTTGGATAGATTAGATATTAAAACAAAAAGGATGCTTCATGCTCGCCAAATAATTTATAAAAATCAGTGTATACTAAGATTATATATTTCCCGTTCCAAAGGAGGGATGGGCCTCCTTGAAATTGACTACATGCATAGATCTGCAATCGTGGGACTCCACACATATCTACTGACCTCACAAGATCCAAATGTAGTGAAAGTTTTGAAACATGAGGAGAATAAATCTAAGATGACTTCTCTGCTTAATTTAACAGAAGCATATCGATGTCAAGCAGTAATGGAAATCAAACCAAAAGTAGATAAAAAACAGGCAGCAACTGAATGTGCCAAAAAACAAAGGAAAGAACATAAGGTGAAGGACCAGATTAGAAGGCATGAAATGTGGAAAAAACATAAATATAGTTGCAAGTATAGAAAAGTTCTGGAAGAGCCCCATGTTGATCAAGAACGAACGCAGGAATGGTTAAGGAGAGATGAATTCAAACCAAGAAATGAAAGGTTAATATTAGCAGCCCAAGATAGTGGGCTACGTACATGCTGGTTTACAAAGTCCATTGAACATGTGGGAGAAACAGACAAATGTAGGTTTTGTAAAACTGAATTGGAAACAGTCACACACCTTGTTGCTGGATGCGACACACTAATGGCAGAAGGACTGTATACTGAAAGGCATAATAATATGGCAAGACTGTTGCATTGGGGATTGTGCAAACATTATGGTATCAAAGTGGCTAAGAAACACTAGAAACATGAGCCACAAAGCATCATAGAAAATAATGAAGTTTATATCACATGGGCTCGCCCATTACCAACAGTTCAAAAGATAGATGCTAGAAAACTGGATATAGTGGTCCAAGAAAAGAAGACAAAAGTAACATTGATCAATGAAATCACCACACCCAGTTACTATTGTGTCTTGCGTACAGAGAGACACAAAGGCATAAAATACCAGGATGTGCAGGCATAAATGAGAGCAGTGTGGAAGAAAGATACCCATTACTGGGCACATTGAAGGTGCTGCGAAGAGCACTTTTGGCTAACATCATAGACTGAAACAATACTAATTTCATGAACTTTAATCGTACTTAGACTAAGGAATGGGGTCCATTCCCATCATGGTATTAGAAACCCAAAAGGCTTGGAGAAATTAAAAAGCCAGAAATATTATATTCACACAGTAGTAGTAGTATTATAAGAAATAAGTAAATGTGAGAATGGAGAAAGGAAATGTTGCTAATAGATATGACTGCAACTAGGAGGGACAGAAAATAGGCAAGAAGGAGCTGGAAGTTACCGGAGAAAACTGGCAAAGGGGCCAGGGTATTGGGAGAAAATAACCAGACCGAAAAAGGTAAAAGAGTAGGATGAGACCAAGAAGATGCTTGGAGAGCAGGCTACAGACTGTCTTCCCTATCACGGATTATTATTAGAGTATAGGCACAGAGAAAGAGTTGGGGTTTCCTAAGTGAAAGACTTGCTCTGGTAAAGTTTTTGGTTGAATCTAGGGCAGACACTTCTATTAAAAAAGGGATAATCAGTTCAGCATATAAAATATTGCATGATAACTATAAGAGTCAATCAGAGGGGGTTAGAAAAGATTGGGAAGAGAGACTGGAAAAGAAATTTGCAAGAGAACAATGGGAGGACAATATGTTATGGTTCCCAAGTATGCAAAAAATTCCAGAAGGTTTAAGGATCTATGCATGGAAGTGTTTGCATAGGTATTTTATACCCTAGCAGATGTCAAAGCAGGTTCCTCAGATATATAGAAAATGTTGGAGGTGTGATGGGGAACATATGTCTTGGGAGTGTAATGAGTTGGCAGATTTTAAAAATATTCCTACTCTTTTCAGAAATATTGGGTGAGCAAAAGGCTGTAAGCAGGTAAATGATCCTTTTGAGCTGGGTCACAGGCTCTGAATTGCCTAGACATAGTAAGGCTTGCTCAGTTTAATTCTGTTGGTTGCCAAAAAATCAATGACTAGAAAATGTAAATTAAGGTCTGAACCAACTGTATTTGAAGTATTGAAAAGAAATAAAAGAACAGGAAGAGAAATCTTTAGAAAAGAGAAGGAGCTAATTGCATAGAAATAAATGGAAATTGGGGAAAGTACAGTTGTGTACAATCCTGCCATAATGGTAGATGCCCTTGCCTTAACTGCTGCAGTAGTCTTAACATATGGGGATTCCCTGCCATGGAAGGCAAACGTCTGGCCAGTCTACCAAAGACTCCTGTTGCTTTAAAGGTACACTAAACATCATCCAAACACTCATTGTGTAGTGTAGCGCATACATGTGACATTCAGGCCTGCCATAGTCAGAACTGATTGCCCAAGTATGAACACCAGTCCAAGGAACCCAACAGGTAATCTGTACATCCAGGAAGGCAAAGGACTAGGGGAAGGAGGGAGGGAGCAAATACTGCAGCAGTGAAGGCAAGGACATCTACCATTATGGTAAGATTTTACACAACTGTACTGTGTCCTTACATTCACTGCTGCAGTATTCTTAACATATGGGAGAGTGCCAAAGCTCAAGAGGAAACTAAGGAGGGTGAAGGAGCAGAAGAGTCCCCTAAAAAGCCAAGAAGAACAGGAGTAGTAAAACCACCCCTGGCTCTAGAGATACCATCCAACTTGTAATGTTTGGTTAAGGTATGCACAGAAGTCCAGGTAACTGCTTCAAGAAGAGAATTAGTATCTAAGCCCTTGAAAAAAGTACCAGAAGAAGCCACAGTTATAGTAGAATGAGCCTTGACTGAAGATGGAAGGCTCTTGCCATAAAAAAATGTAACAAAAAGAAATAGCCTTAGAAATCCAAGAAGAAATAGTTTGCTTGGATACAGCAAGTCCCGAAGATCTAGGATGAAAAGAAACAAATAACTGATCAGATTTTTTAATAGCCTTAGTCTTAGCCAAATAAACCTTGAGCTGCCTATGCACGTTCAACGTATGCAGCACCTTCTCAATGTCAGTTTAAAGAGAGGAGAAAACAGTAGGTAGATTAACAGACATCATTAAATGATCACTCATTAACCACCTTAGGCATAAAAGAAGGGTTAGTGTGCAAGGACACTCTGTCTTCATGAAAGATCAAAAAAGGAAGAAAGGCCATTAGGGCCTGTAACTCAGACACCCATCTGGCAGAAGTAAGAGCTAACAAAAGAACAGTCTTCCAGGAGCAATGTTGCAAGGAAGCTGAAGCAGCAGGCTCAGAAGGAGCCTGAGTCAACTTCTCCAAAACAAAATTAAGATCCCAGGGAGGAGGAACAGGCTTCCTGGGAGGTCTAATATTAAGGACATCTATAAGAAATTGTTTCATCTCAAATCTAGAAGCTAAAGGAGGAAAAAAAAGGCAGACAAGCAAGCAGAAATAGCTGATAAGTGAGCCTTAATAGGAGAATAGTTAAAACAGCATTGAGCAATTCACACAAAACAGAGAGAACCAAAGGAATAAACACAGTAAGTGGGTCCAGGTTACAAGTGAGACACCAAATAGAAAACCTCTTCCATTTGGATAAGTAGGATTTCGTAGTAGTAGGTTTCCTGGCCTCCTGCAGGACTTGCAGCATGTCCTCAGGAAAAAAAAGGTGTCTATGAGGAATCAAAATCCTATCAATCAAAGTGTCAGTTGAAGTGTGGACAGGTGGAGATGAATGAGAGGCCCCTTGTCTTGCGAGAGTCGATCCACCCTGTGAAGTAACTTGTGATGATTCCCCCTGGCTAAATGCAGAAGAACAGGGAACCAGTGCTGTCATGGCCAAAAGGGAGTCACCAACAAGATTTTGGGAGCATCCTGTCAAATTTTGAACAGGACTTTCAGAATGAGAGGAAGGGGAGGGAATGCATAAAGAAACATCCCATTCCAAGAAAATGAAATGGTGTTCACCTTCCAGACCAGAGAACCTAGGACTCTGGCACAAAACAGAGGATGTTGTTTGTTCAGAGGGGAGGCAAAAAGATCCACTTGAGGAGTATCCCACTGGTAGATAATGTCCAGAAACACATCCCTGTAAAGCATCCATTCATGGGACTGAGTTAAGGACCTGCTCAGAGTGTCTGCACAATGTTCTGTCTGGAAGGGATATAAACTGCCTGAAGAGCCACTTGATACTTGACAATAAGATCCCATACTAGAAGTGCCAACCGGCAAAGAAGATAAGATCTCGTTCCTTCCTATTTGTTGATATACCACATCACTTTGGTATTGTCTGTGAACACATTGAGAAGCCCCGGAGAGAAAAAGAGGATAAAAGGCCTGAAGATCCAGCAGAAGAGCTCTCATCTCTTTGACAATGATTTGCTCCTTCTGCTGATGAAGTGATCACACCCCCTGAACTTTTAGGGAGCCAAATGTCACCCCCATCCCATGCCTGAAGCATCTGTGAACAATTCTTGAGAGGAAACAAGGAGATGAAATAGGATTCTTGGATTCAGAGACAACTGCTGAATCCACCAGTGAAGCTCCTGTCTGAGACAAGGAAGAAGAGGAACTACAAAGTCTAGGGGATGTGCATGTTGAAGCCATACTGATTTCAGAAACCACTGAAACTTTCTCATGTGAAGTTTGGCCAGAGGGAGCATTGGAATAGTGGATGCCATGAAACCCAGATTTCTCAGAAACTCCTTGGCAGTAATGGAAGCCAGAGGAAGAAGAGTGTGAAAGAAAGAAAGAAATGAGAGTTAAGGCCTTTGGAGGGGACAGGGAAGTCAGCACTGGCAACTTCTGAATCCTGCAACCCAGAAAAAAAAAACATGATCCTGAGAAGGAGTCAGAGAAGACTTTTTGAAATTTATAGTGAACCCCAAACTCTGAAGAAAGGAAATGGCAAAATGAAGATTCTGCAAAAGGGTCTCTGGAGAGGATGTTTGAATCAACAGGTCATCCAGGAAAGGAAATATTTGGGTTCCTTGAAGCCTGCAAAAAGCAATCACAGGAGCAAGGCATTTGGTGAATACCCTTGGGGCAATAGAAAGGCTAAAGGGCAAAGCAGAGAGCTGAAAATGCCAGGAAGTAACAGAGAAACGCAAAACCTTCCTGAAAAGAGGATGGATCGGAATATGGAGATAAGCATCCTTGAGATCTAGAGACACCATATAGGACTGAGGGAACAAGAGAGGAAACATAATCTGAAGGGACAACATCCAAAATGAAGGCACTTTTAGAAAAATGTTTAGCTGAGAGAGCTCTAGAATAGGTATCCAAGTGCTCTCTTTCCTAGGCACTATAAACAGTCTGGAGTAGAACCCTTTCCCCTTTTGGGACACAGGCACCTCTTGAATAGTACCCTGAGTTAAGAGATTTTGAAGAACCTCTGGGAAAAAGGGAAGTTGTTCCTGAGGTGGCTGAGGAATGCCCATAAAAGGATGGGATTTGAACACTATGAAGCATCCCTGATGAATGATTGACAGAACCCAAGAATCCTGAGTGATATGAAGCCAAACAGGAAGAGAAAAAGAAAGGCAAAGAGAAAGAGGAATGTGGCTTGGAAGGGATGGATAGTCATATATCACCTGGTTTGTCTGGAAAGGAAGGCATCAGAGTCCCTAAAAACTGAGGAGCCTTGGCAGAAGGAGCCTGTTTGCCACTCTTCTTACCTTTAGTAGAAGGGTGGTATTACCTACAAACAAAGGCAGGCTTAGCGGGGTTGTTTCTCAGACATTTAGGCACAGGAGAAACAAACACATTTAAGTTCCTGTAAGGCCTTACCCTTATCCTGAAGGGACTTAAACAAACCAGCAGCAGCTTCCCCAAACAAAAGCTTAAAAACCAAAGGAGCAGCCATCCATCAACTTAGCTTTAATACCATCAGATACAGGTTGAAGCCTAAGGCAAGAATACCTCCTCATCACTGAACCAAAAACAGCATCCCTAGAAGAGGCATCTTCCGTATCATAACTACATTTAATAGAATGATGAACGACTTGAGAGGAAGCCCCTAGCAAGGAAAGAACAGGAGTTTTACCCTCAGAGTCTGGAAAATCAGAAATAAGTTGACATGCCTGAGAAAGAAGAGCCAACACATACCTAGATATATGGGTCTGATAATTAATAGCCCTAAAAGCTAGGGTAGCAGAAGTGTAAAATAGCTCTGCTGTTCTTGTCAGAAGACAATGACTAGGGTGAAGGAAGCAACTGACATAACCTATCAGAGGCTACAGCACACTACAGAGGGGTCAGCAGCTGGACATTTATATAAAAAAAACAATCCTCAGGCATCCTATAAAACCTGTCAGGTTTCTTGGAAGCAGGGAGCAGAGAATCAGGAGCATGAAGGGCATTGGAAAAAGCATCCAGCAAAGCAGCCAAAACAGGAGGAAAAACTGCAGGCTTAGGATATTCCAACTGCAGGAACTCATAGTATCTCTTATAGATATCAGAGACCTGAGCATAATCCCACTTAAAAAATCCATCATCCTAGAGAGTGTGTCCCCAAAGGAAATTTCCTCAAAAGGAACATCAGGACTAATAGATTCCTCCTCCTCTGACCCATAGTCCAAAGGAGAAGGAATTTGAGTAGAATAAGTCAGGGATTCATCATCAGAATCTGACTCACCTCAGAAGAATCCTGTTATCTAAGCCTTTTAAGAGGAGTAGAGGACCAAGGAGGAGCAGGAACCAAAACTCCTTGAGGAGGCTTTAAGGACATTAAAGCAGTAAATAGCCCCTGAGTAAAGGCCTGCCAGTCACTTTGTGGATCCCTAGGAGCAGAAGAAGCATGTTTAAATTTCTGCTTCTTTTATAAGGGAATATCCCCTCCTAAAAAATGAGAAGGCTGAGGCCCAGGACGACAGTCAAGAACTGTAGTAGGAACTTCTTTCCCAACTAAAAACAGAGGCAATTCCCTAGGCCCCTCGGAAAAAAATCCTCCGGGGTTCCCCCTGAATGTCTGAGATGGATGCCTGCAAAGCCTCTTCAGACAAGCTGCCAGCCAAATCCTCACTGGCTTCCAACACAGCTGCAGCAGAGAAATCTGACAACACAGCTGGGCAAGCCACGCAGCTGGGCAAGCCTCCGGGTTTATAACAACCTCAGGAGAAACACCTGGCAGAGGGTGGACAGTGGAAGATTCCAGTCATACCTTTTTCACATACTTCTTCCCTAACAGCTGACCCATGGGGCAGGAGATTCCTTCCATTGTATCTTTAGCGAGAAGCTTAAGACGCTGGTTTTCAAGATACAAGGAAAGGTAAGAAAGTCTACTGTGAAGAGTTTTCGGGACGAACGCCTGGCAAATTGAACAAGACGTATAGTCATGAGAAGCTCCTAGACAAAAAGGACACTTACCGTGGTGTTATTTATGGGTAATCTGTCTCCCACACTGGCATTTACCCTTCCTGGATGACATTAACCCTAAAGAGTACAAAGTAAGGCAAGAAAAAACAAAATCCCCAAGGGGGCAGTTATCTGTAACTGCAAAGAAGTCAGCAAACAGGCATAGGTAGTCACTGGAGAATGAAAATGCATTCAACTGGCAGAAAACGGATGCAGGTAAACAGACTGACTGAAAAGTTACGTTCGGACTGGCAGCAAAGACGTTCTGACTATGGTAGGCCTGAATGTCATCTTTATGCCCTACACTGCACAAGGAGGGTTTGGGTGATCTTTAGTGTACCTTTAAAGCAACAGGAGTCTTTGGTAGACTGGCTGGATGTCAGGCTTCCACAACAGGGAATCCCCATATGTTAAGAATAATGTAGCAGTGAATGTAAGGACATCAATGTATACTGAATAATTTTCAGGAGTGAGGTTTAAGTAAAGCATGAATTCAGCAATTTACGTAATGCTGAACTGATGAGAGTTACAAGAAGGAAAAGGTATATGATGTATAATGTATGCACATGGAAAATGTTAATTTGGCTTGCTTTATTTTCTGTTAATATATGTTTGCCAATGTCCTAAGTGATAATTTAATAAAGGTGTTTAAAAAAAACAAGGATTCCACAGTCCTCATTTGGGGGGCGGGGCAGTAGCAGCAGGATCCCTGAGCTTGACCATTCCCCTTTGAAGGAAGTCAGGGTTAATCCGTTCCTTCTTCTGAAGTGTGAAACACCATCACATGGAACAGAGGGATATTGGACAAACTATTCAGCAGCTATATATTCCCATTCATTTCAACACCATAGCTTCTTCCCCTAGCCTTCATTACATCCCATCTCATCAAAAAAGGCAGCACTAAATAGTTTAAATTTGAACCAGTTCTCCTTTCTTTGAGCACTATCCATTTTGATTGCTATTACTTCATCTTGAAGAATATTAGAGTTACAGGCTTTATGCTTTAACTTTCTTTATCTGGTCTTCTACATGTTTTGTGATGTGAAAAACAACCCTCTCCTTCTTGCCTAAAATGTCCACTAAAGTTAGCATAAAAAAGAAATAAAAAAGTGACAATTATTTGCATCTTATGCTGCTAATAAATTAGGTAAGAATGTTTATAAAGCCACTCTATCAAATTCAGCTGTGAGAAGCATAGTGGACAGCCTAGAGCTCATTACAAGAGGGTTACGAGAACTTATCAAGCATTTTTTTCAAACATTTCTCTATATATGATATTTGTACAGTGGTAAAATTGGCTTCTCTAAAAAAATTTCACAAAACAACAATACAAACTGGATGCTCATTCTAGAACATTGTTTAGGACACAGTTACATGAGGTGTGCTTTCATAATGCCATCTAGCAGAGTTTTTTGTGCATTTCTAATACCTTTCAGAAGACTGGAACAGACCATCATCATGGTCATGGTTCATCTTTCTCTCACCCCTGACCACCTTCCTCCAAACTTGCATACATGGTTATTTGCTTTTACTATTATGTTATTTATACTTAAGCTGTCTCTTCTGTTTAAGAGTTACTTACTTTAAGAGATGGAGAGTGAAGCCAGAGTGCAAGGCATTGTGGGTAAAGAGGAGGAGTTGAAACCTGGGAAAGTTTAGATTGGTATTGAGCAGACTGTGATCTGGTATTACAGTTTTAGAGCTGAATCCAAATCACAACCATGCAGTTCCATTGTTATGGTAACAGGATCACTGTTATAGTATGGATTTCCAACCTTATATACTGTTTCCAGATCTCTCTCATTTTCTGTAGAGGCTGGGTAATGAAATGTTACCCTTTTCCAGGGTTTGGGGTCTGATTCTTGAAGAACGGTTCCCCCTGATAAGGGTTTTTCTCCTCACCCTCAAACTCCATTCTTGGGAACCTGAAGTGACTTTTCAAGCTTCACTGTGGAGAAGCCCACATTTATTATGCTGTCAATGTCTTTCCCAAGCCTCTCAGGCAGACTTGTATTTAATATATTGCTGCAATAAAAAGAAAAAAGAATAACAGGATATGGTACTTGCTGTTATTCCCCCTCACAGCTAAGTGTCATGCTGCTGTGCTCAGAGTGCGGAGATATCAAGCTATGTTCTTGGGGCATCCAGTTGCTTTAGAAGCTGACCCAGAAGGGCAGACATCCATTTGCAACAAATTCCCTTATATAACAATGATGCAGCAGTGATTCTGCTATTCTAATATCTTCATTGTGTTGATTATGCTTAGCATCTGTAGCAAAGTGCTTCTGTATAAGTGTGATGGGCTTAATTTGAGGTTGGCTGGCACTGGAATTGTTGTTAGCAGTCTAAAGAATATTGTGTGACCTGTTGAACTGAAATCATTTATTTTTTTCAATTTAGTGGACTAGTAAAACGGTGGTAGAGAAGCACTCACTGGACATCTTAAAACAGATTATACCAATACCAGGAGCTGTAAAAGAAAAAAAAACCAACTTAGAATTATTCCTAGTATAGGAGAAAAAATATACACTATCACATAGGTATGACTGAATTGAGATAAATGGGTTCCTTGTCTTAATTTATTTACCAGGTTTAGTTTTCTGTGTAAATTTCAAAGGAGATATATTAATATGTTTTTGTGTAACAAGGTTACATAGATTCTGTCTGAAGAAGGACTGCAGTCTAGTAATGGTAAAATAAATAAATCATGTTTCTAAGTGAAATTTCATGGCATACTTTTTAATTTTAATCATTGCCTATAGACCCCTTTGGTGTTGGTAGCTTGGTGACCTTGCTGAATTTATTGCTTTTTATACTGCTCCCTTATATCACAAAGCATCACTTGGTGACTTTAATGTGCCTGGTGTCAATTGGAACAATCCCTTTTCTAACAGAGTCAGATATCTGGAAACATTGATTTGAAAAAACTAATATGGTTTGGATAGTAGGCAAACTTTTTAGTGGGAAGATATTTTAGATTTGATTTTTATTGGTCCCCAGCGGTGTGGCCTAACAACAGAGCATATTGATCTGATAAGAATTAGTGAATGGTGCATTTTGGCTGGGATCATACCTTTCAGCTGTCTGGTATTTGCAGGAAAATGCAGAATTTAGTGAATGCTGCATTTTGGCTGGGATCATACCTTTCAGCTGTTTGGTATTTGCAGGAAAATACATAATTTCTTCTTAAAATAACTGTCTCATGAAGTTCTGGTGGCTCCTTTAAATTACAATTTGTTTCTCTTTGCCAGCCATTGTGTCATTCACTTGCACCAGAACCCTGATGTCAGACTTGATGATGTGACTAGAGCCATAACCACTACTGGTGTATGTGTTTGATCACAAGGTGAAGAGTGGTAGAAAAAGTATTTGAAAAATCAGTTATGATTGCTGAGTACTAGTACTGCAATACCAGTTCTAAGGAAAGATTAATGTGTGTGTGTGTGTGTGTGTGTGTGTGTGTGTGTGTGTGTTGGGGGGGGGGCACACACTTTCTGAAATGCTATTGTACACAGACTAGAGAGCAACTATTTGCCATAGTGTTTATAGATGTCTTTTATGCAGTTTTAGACATTTTACTCTGTATATTCAGAAACTTTCAGTTTTTTTGACATATCCCTAAATGATGCAGAATGAAGGAGATGTTTTCTGATTTCTGCATTATGTTTTACTAGTACTGAGCCTTTCTGTGGCATGTAAAGCTATTTACTATGGGGATAAAAATCTGTACATAAAATGTTGATGTTCTTTCTGCTTGGAAAATGCTAATATATGGAAAGCTATATCATATACTTAAAATCTGGAAGACAGTGATAGAATACTTGCTCTAAGCTTTCCATAGACATCTGCTTCTCTTAGGGACCCTTCCTGCATTGTGTATGTTGTGCCCTTAATACATCCTGTTGGCTCATTTCAATGTTTTAATTTATCAGTGTAGAACATGTTTCACATGTTATTGATTGAGCTTGGCAGCTGCCTACATGATAGAAGCAAATATTAAAAGCAAATTACGTTTAATGTGCACAGTAATGGCATCTTTATATCTGGGAAAATATTTATAATCAACAAGCAATACTATGCATTTGCAGTTATGCTGCAACAATTGTTTGGATTAATATTTGACAGTATTACTTCTTTCTTGCACAGTACTTATTTTTATGTGGTTTAATTTTACTCTGTATAACATTTGCAGTTTCCAGTAGTCTGCCTTACTCTACAGTAAATGTGCTTCTGAACTTCAAATGTGTAATGTATTGCTTTTTCATGTTATGCTAGTGGAAAATATAATACCTGATAGGTGGCATGCATCTGAATTCTACTGTGTAAATTGATTTTACCAGTCATAGCTCTCTTGTATAATACGTAAAGTTTGAAATGTAACATATATTCAGTCATGTTGTTTCCTGATGAAAAACAACTGCATACTTGTTCTTCGCACTTCTGCCGTTAATAATCTTTCCACTGCTACAAAAGAGTCGTGCTGAGTTAAAGTGTTGCTTTGTGTTCAGCTATAAGGAATTTGGAGTACATATTTAATGTGCTTTTTGTGCTAAAATAGCAGCTGCTAACTAGGTTTGGGCAGTCTAGGTGGAATACTAAGAATTCACAGGTATAGGGTATGCTTAGTCTGAGATATCAGCCTATTCCTTGTAGAAATCAATATTTTACAGAGGAGGACCTGCACATAGGTTGCTTCTTACAGTACATATTAAGTCAGTTCATTTTTGGTTAACATAGACAAACATCTGCATACCTCCCAACTATCCAGATTTTTACCTCATATTTTCAGTCTATTCCTCATAAAATTTGTGTTTTTTAGACAAATCATTGAGAATTTAAGTCACTACATAATGACAGACATTTAAGTTTCAGACTTTATATTGTTCAGAAAATACATACTAATGCAAAACCTGTTATCCTAGCAATTTTTTACACCTACAGAACAACATTTAAAATTTGTCCTTACTTTTAGGCTTTTGTCCCTCTCCCTATTATTTCTGGCTTTGTCCAGATTTCTTGTGCTAAGTGGTTGAGAGGTATGCAAACATGAGACCAGTACAAGTGAATTGTTTAACAGCACATGGTGGGAGAATTGTCTATTCCTGTGAAGTAGTTCAGATTTCTTATTGAGATAGCATTGCTTAAAAACCACATATATATTCTACTGATAATAACCTTAAACTAGTGCATCTTACATTACTTACCTTTGTTGATCCAGTTAGTCCTGCTTAGCCTCGGAGCTGTTTCCAGGGATGAGCCATGGTGATATTTATGCAGACATGGGGAAACATGGCCAAAATTCTAGGAAAAATGATTCTACTGTTTTTGAGTGGGGGAGATTATGGATGAGCACCAGGAAACAATTATGGTGAAAGGGGTAGAGAAGATGGTAGTTTACATTGCTGTTACAAGTTCTGGTGCTTCTGAAATGGTAAATACAACACTTAATGAAGATGTTCATAGGTACATAAGTTGTTACTAGACTAATGGCCACCAAGGTTCTTACAAGCCTAGACAGTAGCCACACACGCCAAACTATTTGGGTGCCAAATATCATATGGGTGGGGCATGTTAGTAGGCAGGTAGCTAAAGATTTGTAGGGGGAGTGATAGGATAATACTTTTCTAATTGACAGCTTCTGTCCATAAGAGACATGGGGTCCAGACATGGGAATGATTTCTCATTCGATTTACAAGGTTTTATTTGAATAGGGTCAGGGATTACCTCTGTTTTGCATGAATGGAAAGCCTATTCCATAGTGCAGAGATCTTTTGAGACCCATATCTGTCTCTTCAGCACATCCTGTTTATGTCACAAATGAAGATCAGATACCTGGATCCAGTGTTTCTATTGCCGTTTCTTTTACACAGTACAACATATCCATCAGAACATGGTCTGAGGAAGCCCTGTAAGTCAGGCGAAGATCCCCTGTCAGTAGCCTGTAGGAGACTGAATGCAGAGACAGAGCCTTCAGGTTATCAGTGGTAAGACAGGTATTCATGCCCTGAATTCTCCTGGTGGGAAACATTTGTGGGAGTTCCAAATGCTGCAAGTGTCTGGTTAAATACACGACAAAGGGGGCATTGTATTCAATGATAGGTCTGATAAGGGCAAAGTAGAGTGGCACTACAACTTCCTTTGAACTGGATGCCATACCTTTACCTATAAATTGGAAAACATAGAATGATTTTATTTTCATCTTAGCTAATGTTGGTCAAAGGGCAGATTGCTGTCTACATATATTCCCAGATCCCTTACTACTGGGTTGACTGTTAGGGGCATTTTATCAATGGCGTAATTAACTTGCATTGATAGCTTTCCAAAGGGCATTATAATGCTTTTTTTGGCATTGAGAATTAGGACATGGCTTTGGCACCAGTCATTTGTCTGTGCTAAACCCATTTGTAAGATGTTTGTGTCTTGGGAGGAATCTATAATAGCTCCCAATTTAGTCATCTGTAAATTTGGTGAGTCAGAGACCTTTATTGTTAGCCTTGGCTTCCAAGAATTAGATGCCAAACAGCAGCTGGCCCAGCATGGAGTCCTGGGGTACTCCACTGGTGACCAGTGACTTGGTGGCAGTGGTCGCACCAATCCTGACTTCTTGGGTCCTGTCTTTGAGTCAGCCAGCAATCCAGTGAGTTATATAAGAGATTATGCCTAACTCAGAGAGCTTGTCAACAATACTGTGGGGTATTGTATCAAATGCCTTAGCCAGGTTGAAATATGCTGCATGCATTGTTTTATCCTCATTCATTGCCTTGGTGACCCTGTCAAAGAAGTCTGCCAAGTTAAGTAGGCATGACCTTCCATTAACAAAGCCAAATTGGGATGGGTCCAGTGTCTGTAGGTTGCCAATGTCCATGTTTATAATTTCCATGATAATTTGTTCCATGGTTTTGCATATTAGGTTTGTTAGACTGATGGATCTGTAGTTCCATGGGTTGGCTGATGGTCTGCCCTTCTGGAGGGGAATGACTGCTGTGATCCTCCATTCACTTGGAATGTAGTTTGTTTCAAGGTTGTAGTTGAAGAGTGCCTCAAGTGGTCCTGATAGATCATGTTTTAGACTGTTCAGGAGGTAACCGGTATGTTGATAGGACCCATGGAGGTGATGTTCCTGGCTTTAGTGAGTGCTGGCAGCACCTGGGCACAGATGATAGCTCGGGGAAGTATGTTGGAGGGGATTTTACTTGGTGGAGCTGGGGGGAGGAGTGGGGGGGGGGTGAAATCTGAGCTGAATTTATCAGCCAGTAGATTTCCTATCTCACCCTGATTTATGTAGATTGTACTGTTTACCACCAGTTCAGCACACTGTTGTGTGTCAACTGTAAGCTTCTGAATGTAGCTGAAGAAAGCCTTATGATTGACCTTAGCCTGCAAGGCTATCCTGACCTCATAGTTGGCCTTGTTGGACTTAATTCGACCACTTAGTTTCTTGTTTGTTGTATAAGAGAGCACTTACCTAAAAGGGAGAGGCTTCTCCTGATTTTGGCCATGAGTTTTCTTATTTTAGTATATCCTCTGTTTAGGTGAGGATTCTACCAGTGGGGTTTGTTTTTAGCATTTGTTTTGGTTTATTTCTGGTAGGTACGGCAGCCTCTGTGCAGCCATTCACATGTTTGTGTAGTGACTCGTGAATAATTCTGCATAGATAGCTGTGGTCTTGGGGATGGGAAAGCCTTGAATTTTGACAAACTGTCACTTAATAAGATGTAGTTTGCCTTTGAATAGTTCATGTTACTGGCTTAGCTGGATTTTCTGGGCTGATTTTTACTTTAGATGAGATAGCTTTGGTCCGACCTCTCTAGTGAGCACGTGACATGGAGGGGGGGGGGGTGCTGTTCCATTATATTTGTGTTTGTGTTAATAAAGTACAGGAAGTGTTGTACCTGTGAGTTTGAGGCAGTGTATGTTTTCCAGTTTATTGAGGGGTAGTTAAAGTCACCCATGAATAGGGTGTTTGGTTGGATGGTGAGCACCTCTAGTAGGTTTAGGTAAGAGTCATAAGATTCTAAGGGCATAGATGGTTTCCTGTAGCTAGCCATGATAGGTTCATAGGTTGGTACTAGGCTATCAGCCCTAGGGCCTATACATAACAATTCCCTGGCTATTTCTTCCTACACTATTTACTTCCCTGGACCCCTGTCTAGCAGGGCGACTGACATGATCCCTAGGGTGAATTTCCTTTCTCTCATCCAATCGTCAAGGTTCCTTTTGAAGAGGGCCAAAGAGGCACTCTGCTTGACATGTATGGACAATTTATTCCAGTGTCTGGGGAGTCTCTGGGTTTGACATGGCCTTGTATGTTAAGCAGAGATCGCCTCTGAGTAGACGATATGCGACAGAGTATAGCTGGAGTTTTTTAATGTGGTCAGCGTAAGGCATCTGCTTTAGGCCTGTGATTCTTTTAGTGAGGTATTTCTGCGGCCTTTCCAGTTGTTGCAGATGTCTTGAGAGGTACATACCAAATGGGGCATTGTATTCTATAATGGGTCTAATGAGGGATGAGTACAGTGGGACAATGACCTCCTTTTTTCTCGATGAAATGCCCTTAGTGATGAGGTGTGCCACATAGAAGGATTTTCTGACTGTTGTGACGATGTGGTTATCGAAGGTGAGACCACTGTCCACCTGTGTCCCTAAGTCTCTTATCACACTTTCGGTGTTTAGTGTACTGCCACCTATGTGGTAATTCAGGGGTACATGTTTTTTCCCAAAGGGGATAACTATACATTTCTTGGCATTGAGCTTGAGCTCATTGTTCTGGCACCAAGCATCTGTTTCTGTAAGGCCCTTTTGTAGAGTATCCCCATCATTTGGGGATTCAGTAATGGCTCCCAGTTTGCAGTCATCTGCAAACTTTGTTAGCCAAAGTCCCTTAGTGTTGGCCTGTACTTCAGAGAAGTAGATGCCAAACAAGAGCGGTCCCAGGACTGAACCCTGAGGTACTCCACTTGTCACTTGTCTGGAGCTGGATTTGGGTTCGGCTACTTTTACAGTGTGGGTTTTATCAGTAAGCTAGTTAGCAACCCATTGGGTGACGTAGGGATTAATGCCCAGTTTAGTAAGTTTATCTATGATTCCAGAGTGGGGGATGGTGTCAAAGGCCTTGGCAAGGTTTAGATAGGCTGTGTGGACCACCTTACCCTTGTCCATGGCTCTGGAGACTGATTCGAAGAAGTCAATCAGGTTCAGGAGACAAGATCGTCCCTTCACGAACCCAAACTGGGTGGGGTCCAGTGTTTGAAGGTTGCCAATGTCTTTGTTTATAAGTTCCATGATAATACGCTCCATGGCCTTGCAGATAAGGCTCGTCAGACTGATGGGATGGTAGTTTCCAGGATCCAAGGTGGATTCCCCCCTTGTCGAGTGGGATAACTGTAACTCTGTGCCACTCAGTGGACACGAAACCTGAGGTGAGGCTATGATTAAACATGACACTTAGGTGAGATGCCAGTTCATATTGTAGTTCATGTAGTACACAGCCCGGGATGTCATCTGGTCCCATGGATGCTGTATTCTTAACTTTGGAGAGTGCATTTTTTTACCTGTGTGGCCGTCATTACCAGAATTTGGCAATCTTCCGGTATTGAGATGGGCCATTTAGGGGGTGAGAGGGGGTGAAGTTGGCACTGAATCGATCTGCCAGGATATTGGCAATATCCTTGGGATCAGTATATTTAATGCCATTCTGTTTTAGCTCAGAGCAGATCTGAGCATTGCCATTTAGATTCTCGACATAGTTATAGAATGCCTTTTGGTTGTCTTTGGAATCTTTGGCAATTTTATTTTCATAACTAGCTTTGGAGGATTTTATGAAGGATCTCAGTTTCTTACTGAGGCTGGTAAGGGAGTTTTTTGCATCCTGGGATTTTCCTCTTTTCTGCAACAGTTTCTTCCTTTTGTTGTAAAGTTTGTTTATGGCAGGGGACCACCAGATTGGCTTCCTTTTTTTGGATGAGAGCATCTTGGTTCTATTTGGGATGGCACGATTCATGCATGAGTGGATGTGCTCGTACAGTGCCTTAGTGTAGGATTCAGCAGTTGAACTTTCAGTTCCCGTCTGCATAGGTGTCATGAAGTTTTCCACTTCTGACTTGAGTAGAATGAAGTTGGCTTTGGAGAAGTTTTTTATGGAGATTACTGGGGGGTGGGATGTGGATGTTAAGGGTGATTAGCTTATGGTCAGACCTGACTAACGAGGGGGTGACCATAGGTGTGGAGCATCGATTTCCCATGTTGGTAATGACCAGGTCTAGGATATTGGAGCCCCTGGTGGGACTATGAATTAGCTGATCCAGGGTGTTAGAATTTATGAATTCCAACAACCGTTGGGCAAAGGTGTTGGTACATAAGTAGTTTTCCCAGTTAATGGCAGGGTAGTTAAAATCACCAAGTATTAGGTTATTTGGTTCTATCTTAATATTTTCCAGTATGTTTAGAAAGGTGTAGTGAGAATCCTGAGGTATGGTGGGGGATCTGTAGCAAGCTACAATTTGGATTGCAGTCTTACGTAGTGTTAGTTGCACCTGGAGAATTTCAGATGCATTGTGTTGGGCAACTAGCCTGGTGGTGTGAATATCCTTGGTGAGTATTGTTACTCATCCACCTTTATGATATGGTGAGAGACCTTACCTATGGTGACTTGCACACAGATGAGCTCAGTGGTATTATCTTGTTTAACCAACCTGAAATTATGTTTGTTGCTAGTATAGGTCAAAACACCCCCACCTCTGTCTTCAGTCTGTGCTGTTGTTGGTTTAAATGTGTGGAAGGCACTGTAGCCTTGAACTTTTAGAATAGTTTTTATGACTTTATATCAAGTCTCAGTTATAGCACAGATATCTACATTCCCCAGAGTGAGGACGGCTGAAGGGTGTGGAGTTTTTGTTTAAGCTCCGAACAGTGAGGAGTAGCACCTTAAGGCTGCTTGTAGAATTTTTCACTATCTTGGTAGTTTTGTCTTCTTGGCATTGCCTAAAAAGCTCTAAGTGGGTGGATAATATTTTAGGCAAAACCAATTGCTGTGCACGTGGGTGATGCACGGCCGGAAAGTACCACAAACGAACACAGTTAGCCAGCAAATTTGCAGTTGAACAAGGAACCAAACAGCCAAAAATACAGATGGTGAAGATTCTGACTTTATTTCCAAATATAACAAACCGGTTTCGGCAAAAATATGCCTTCCTCAGTGTAAAAGTAACAGACATGGATGTCTGTTACTTTTACACTGAGGAAGGCATATTTTTGCCGAAACCGGTTTGTTATATTTGGAAATAAAGTCGGAATCTTCACCATCTGTTTTTTTGGCTGTTTGGTTCCTTGTTCAACTGCGAATTTGCTGGCTAACTGTGTTCGTTTGTGGATAATATTTTAGCCAATATCTGAAAGCTTAGGGGGAACAGGTGCACTCCATCCTTTGCAAATAAACAATCTTTTGACCATGTTCTCCCATGCTGACAGATTTTGAATCCCCCCTGGAGTGACTCCAGAAACTAAGCCAATTATTAAAATCAATCATTTTATGTTCATATTGTGGTGTCATCCTTGGTGAAGGAAGAATGTTGCTCAACGCAAGGCTCGTACCCATCTGTGACACATATTCTGAGAGATGCATTATGTAACTTTTCATATAGCCCAGTGAGGTATGTCTCAGGTAATTTACACTCATGACTGTGATGGAATCATATTGGCACCTGGGGTGCAGTAGCTTGAGTGCGTGCATCATATTACAGATGGTAGCTAACTGTTATCTTGTCCTTGTCCAACTTGGTGAGTGAGGCATCTGTGTGTCACACAATGGAATCCCCAATGACAAGAGTATTAGGTAAAGTGCATGCTTGCCTCATGGGCTTCGCACTTGGGGGACCATTAAGTGTAGGCTTATGTGAGATGTTTGGTGTTGCTTTTGGTGTCTGCTTTAGGGATTGCTGAGGAGCAATGCTGTCATTAGGTGGCTTTGAAGGTCTTTGAGATTTGGGAAGGTTTCTTTTAAGGCCCTCCACATAAGACAATCAGTGTGTGGTGAACGGAGTGTGTTAGGGATGTAGTGTGGGCATTCCTGACAAAGCTGTTTGTATGAGAGATTTTTGCCTCCAAGGAAGTTGTGCATTTATATCTCCCACATACTGTGTTATTTTCTTTATTGATTAACTAGTCGTGAACATGAGACAATTACTACATTGCCTTAGGATGCCCAAATCTACCAAGCTGGCCACAGCGACCTTTGGAAACTGCATATCCATGTTGTTTGGTCCTGTAATGCGGTTGTCTGTTTAGCATTAAGAAAGGAGTTTTAACAAGGGTCTCCTAGGGTAGTTTCTGAGGTTAAGGGCATGGATATGGTAGTGCTATTCAATGCACAAGCTAGCTGCTCTAACCTTATTTCTGCACAATGCCATACTGTTTAACAGGTTTTGGATCTAATCCTAACTTTATAGGTAAATGTTATTGTCTAGGCATTTTCTTCTATACAGGGCACTGCTAACCATTGTGGCCCAGTGGAAAGCTCCACACACAGAAAAAAAGTTCGAAAACTGACTCCCATTCCTTCTAGCCAATAAATAACCACACTTTGAGCTTTCTGCAGTGCTTTCCAACTCAGAAAGAATAGGTAAACACCTTCTGCCACAAGATGTCTGATCCTGGAATTTGTTAATGTAAAAGTACAGCAAAAATAGCTCCCAAGTACAGATTAAACAATGAATGACTATCAGACAACTAAGTCCCTGGTTAATTCACCCTTCTGCAAAGACATTTAGAGGTACACAGACTAGAAAAGCCAACAGAGAAATTACTATTTTTGCTACAAAATTAAATAAATGATTTTAAAAAATGCCCAAAAGCAGATGTGATCACTATAAAGCAAGTACAAGTGAAGTTAATAACGACAATATTGTTACCTTAACATGGATGGCACTGGATGCAGTTAACACACTGGAAAAGTGTTGCAGAGTTCTCTGTAAGTGAACAAGGAGCCTTGCAACTTTCCTGATTTATAGTAGAGAAAAAAAGCCTGTAATAATTTTGCTTGATAATATGCTTTTGCACATCAGACTTGATCCAATGGATAAGTTATTCAAGTCATTGGAGAGACAGAGTTGAGAATACAATGGCTTTAGATGCTGTTTCAAATTCCAAAGCTGTCTCATAAATTATGGTTGACCTTTGTGTTGCAGATGACTGCATAGGAAGGTGACAGCAATCAGTCTTCCAAGGCAGGGTCACGTATGGATTCTGCTGCTGTGTATATGGTAGAGAGACAGGAAAATGGGGAGGAGATTATGTGGGCAGAGATGACATGAGGTAGTGATGGCAGCAGAAACAACTGGAACATCTTCTGGGGTCCCTTGGAACATATGACTGCTCATACGATTGAAATGTAAGACTAATTTTCAATTCAACAGGTAACTTTGGGACAAATTTGTAGAGCTTTTGGATTGTACTGCTTCTAATGTCTGTTCCATTATTAATTTAGAGACAGAATAGTTTTGTGATATGGTACTTAGACTTTTGCTTTGGCTACATGGTTATGTGGCAATTTCAAGTCAAAGAAATCCAGAAACATTTGTGTGACTTTAGTATGAATGATTTAAGTACTCAAACAACAAGAAGAAAGCTGTTTTTTCAGTTGTATTGTGCTTAAAGGACTAGTCTGCAGATGTTCATGATATAAATAAAATGGTGGATTTAAAGGTATGCAGACTGATGAAGAATTGTGATGTGAGGGTGGATGTATGTACCAAAAATTATAAGGTTTGGTATTTACCTAATGTAGGAACACTTTGAGAAGCAGCCAGCGTGCTGTTACTTCTGTAGTTGTGATACTCATTGAATTAGAGAATATCATAGATGACACTATTCACGATAATGGAAATGAGGTCATACAAAAGAAAAAAAGTACATTCAAATTTATTCATTCCAGCTGAGCAAGCCATTTATGGATTGACTGTCCACATCAAGAGAATGTCATTGTAAATAGTGAGGGTTAGCAATTATAATGAAACAGGAAGAAGAGGAAGTGACATGCATGCTTTTGATGAAGGCCATCCTGCAACTTGTAATGCTACTGATAATGTTGACACCATTAGTAAAGGTTATTTACAGTCAGGGTTCTTAAAAGTACCTAAACATGTACCACCTGTCTCAGTACATTAGGACATTGTTGATATTGCAGAATAAATATTACTGGTTAGATAGTTAAGGTGCCATTGAAGAGAGAGTGAGGAATTTGTAGAAGCAAAGAATGGGAATGGTTCTACAGAAATATGACAGTAAAAGAAAACGTTCATTTAAAATGGGAAAAACAGCAGTGGGGATGGAAAGGCTAGTCTTACTACATTTTCCTTAAATATGAATAGTAATGCATGATTTAAGGACACTGGTAGTTCTGAAATAGTGTTAACATATAAAGTATGATAAAGATTTATTACTAAGGTACAAGAAGAAGAATTTCAGGTTATATATTGGAGGGATGCTATATAGTCAAATGATCATGAAGAATGCATTGGAGCCAGCAAACAGTACATAAATAAGAATCGTAAATATCACCATAGTAAGACCTTGTGGGTGTTTTATGGCAGATGTGTAAATTAAGGTTAGATTTCTTAGGATTACTGCTGTGTAATTTACTAATCAATTTACAGAACAAAAAGGCTTGTTTTGCAGATATAAGGTGTTATATTGTTATACATATGGATGTGGTATGGATACACAACTTTAATTGTAATTTAAAGAAGCATGTAGCGAAGGCAGGTTTGGATATCAGGATTTATTCTGATACATGTAATACTACTGTTTTGGTTTTATGTCATAGTCATGACTGTACTCATGTTTTGGGGAAGTTCAAGACAGAAACTGTTTATATAGTGCATTCAGAAAGTTTGAAGGAAGTGGTTTGAAAGTTTTCTTTATGGGTTTTTCTGATCATTTTGCCATATGGGGAAAGTCTGGGTTGCAAAAAGATGCGATATATAAAGGTATAAGATGAATGAATAGGAATCTTTTGCAAGAATGTTGTTTGACGGAGGTAGTTCAGAAATTAAGACATCATAGGTCAGGGGGAGTTTTTTATACAATGGAGACACAATGGGGGGGGGGGGGTATCAAAAACAGGTTGAATATGAGCTATCTGCAGTTGGACAAACAATGGCCCAGTGGGGAAAGGATGATCAGGATTTTACTAACTGTAGAGGCCTTAAGGAACAGTTGTTTGACTGGAATAAACAGGAGATGAAAGATGTTTTACTGATGCAAGTTATCGCTTACTTGTATAGATAGAGCTGATTTTAAATATGTAGATGCCTAAAATAAAGATAACTTCATAAAACTGTCCTGAGCTTACCTTTTGCATAGCCAGCAGAACTGCAAAGAGGGGAAAAGTGACTGTGGTGCTTTACACCATATTCCCGCAAGGTGAGCTATATGGAGTTTAGAAGAACAGGCTAGTTATGTTTCCATAGTCAGCAGATGAATAAAGGAAAGTAAATCTAGGGTTATGGCTATACTAGAATGTAGACCAATGCTGTTAGTTGACACCAGTCCTCCTGAACAAAGATGAAGTAGAAGCAGTTCCCTGATAGTGAAAGTTGCAGGTCTACATTTTTTTTATAAAAAAATGTATTATTTTATTTTTTAACACCTTTATTGATTTATCACTTGTGACACAGGCCCATTTGTATTTATATAAAAGTAATCAAACTGTATTAAGTTAAAATTAACAAACATTATGCTTATATAAGCTAGATAAAATGACATTATATATACATGCATTTTTTTAATGTTTTTAAGAATTTGAATTATGTAGCTTGGCTCTGTAACACAGAAGAATGAATGTCCCTTTTTTAAACAAGAAACATTGTTATTAAACCATCACTTATGACAAAAGCAGTCATACATTTATATAAATGAAAACAAACTACACCGACACAATCCTAGTTGCAAGCATTTTACATCACAAACCACACTGACACACTCCCAGTTGCAAACATCATACATCACTTATAATCTACCCAATTATTTTCAGTCAAACATTACATAGCTCATTTAAGCCCTGCCTTCTTTTAAACCTCATTCTGACCCTGTATATATTGTTCCCATAATTCCCATTTTTCTTATGTAGTTTGCTCTTACCTTTTACTAAAGATCTCAATTCCAGTTGTTTTCTCTCTGTTACTATATTTACTACTTATGATATAGTTGGACTAGATTTTGATTTCCATTTTCCAGTAATTGTTTTTTTTTTTTTTGGCAGCCACCATAATTAGAGACAGCAAGGCCTTACCATGTCTAGGCAATTCTGATTCTGTATCATAGCTCAGAAAAATCATCTCCTTCATCACACTAATCTGCCCAACCAATATCTCCGACAGTGCATCCTGCAGGGAATGCTTAAAGTCCCCCAACTCACTGTATTCCCAGAAAACATGTTCCCAAGTATCTCTTTCTTCCCCTCACACCTACAACATTTGCTGTCTACCTGAGCAGTCTACTTGGGGTATAAAAATATCTATGTAAACATTTCCAAGCAAAAATCCTAAATCTTCTAGATTTTGTTGAATATTTAGGAGACACATGTATATCCTCTCATTGTTAAAAATGTACTATTTTATTTTTATACCAATTCACTTTTTATGTGTTAGTCTTCAAAGTTTAATATGAATAAAACATGATTTTAGTTATAATTTCCATCATTTTGTTACTTTGATGTTTTTAAACTTCAATTTCTGAGTGGTGGTGTCCCATAGTCCCATTAGGAGTGGGGGAAATTATACTTTTATGTATGCAAATTTAATTTCAGATGTATTTACTTTTCAAGAGCCTTTAGTACCATTCTATCAATGCAAGTATTCTAGATGAAAACAGCATGCATTTGCATGCCTCACAACCATCTAGCAAGATAAAGAGAACACTGGAGAGGTACATTTTCATTGTTTCTATCAAAATTCCTATAGACATTGTATAATTTTATTTAATGCAGTTATAGATGATTTATTCTGGGACTAAATAACTATTATTTTGCATGTGTGACTGCTAAAATGAATGGAAACAGCTGTTTTTGGACATTCAAATACCTCTTTTCATAGCAAGTGCTGTAAGGGAAGATGTTTCAGTATAAACTGTTTCTCTGGGTGCCATTCCTACAATGCAAAATCTGCAGTGTAGACAAAATGAGTTAAGCTGATCAAGACTGTGAATATGGCTTACCATTCCTTGGGGACCAATTATATAATCTATATAATTCAATCTTTAAAACTTGATATGATATACTAAGACAGACGTTAAAACATTAGTCATTTGTATTCCGGAACCTCTAGAACATCTCCTTCTTTACCAGTTTTAATGAAAGTTTTGGTTTTGGAAGACTGGAAAAAGTACTATAATTAAAGTAATATATAAGAACAAAGGTGACATATATTTTATGACCATCTACATACCTATCATTTTTCTTTCATGTACTGGCAAAATTATAGAAAAACTCGTTTGAGAAGGTTATAGTCAATGCATACTCCTAATTTATCTGAAGAAAATTTGATACATAGTTGTTATGATAGCATGAATAAAGAAGTGGAAAAAATGACAAAACTGCAGTATGGGTATTTATTTGGATAGTATGGAATGTGTGGACATTTTATAGAACAAAGAATTGATGAATGAAAAAGGGATGAGTCAGAGTCTGACATGGCTTTATGTGACTGAAGCTAGATAAAATGACGTATATACATGCATTTTTTAATGTTTTTTTAAGAATTTGAATTATGTAGCTTGGCTCTTTAACAGAGAAGAATGAAGTCCTGACCACAGCCCAAATGACCAAAGTTTGAATAGTGGTTTTGCTGCTGAAAGAGCAGGGCACAGGAGGGTGGAAGTTATTGGCTGGCACCAACTCATACATCCTGGAGGGAAAGGCAGCTGATTGTGGCACTAAAATGTCCATGAGTGGAGATGTCAGCTTGGTGATCCTAAGCCAGTGATGGTAACCCTCATTAGCTTTTGGGCGAAAGCATGCTGGTACTAATGGCAACCATAAGGGATGCAGGTGGTTTTCCTTTATTGTTGGCCTTACATCTGTGATGGAGATCTCTATTACTGGAGAAAGTACAGTTGTGTAAGTAAATTCACCATAACAGTAAATGTTCTGGTAGATCACTGTTGTAGTAGCCTACACTATATGAGTTAAGCCCTCGACTAGGATATGAACACTGACCAGCTTTCAAAGATTTAGGGCACCTTTCTTTCTTGTGCCCAAACTGCCACTGGCTTGAGAGGCAGTTTGGGTGCCAAAAGCTTCAGAACTTTCTTGTCTGAAGAAGGGAAGCCACTGCCCTGAAAGGCAAAATGCTAAGAAAGGAACAACAAAATAAAAAAAAAAAAAAAAAAAAAAACAAACAATGTAACTATATACATACATGAAGATATATATATATATATATATATATATATATATATATATATATATATATATATATATATATATATATAAACACACACACACATATATATATATATATATATATATATATATATATATATATATATATATATTTAGGTATAGTGCCAGTGCTTGAACAACTGTAATGTTGACACCGCTAATGCTGACTCACATCAACAAACAGATGTCAATATGCTTTTGTACATACTCTAAAGCTATTGCCTTCACTGAAGGTTGGACGTCGAGCTGGCACCTTGGCGTTCGTGAAAATCTACTGCCAATCATTAGCGGACCGGAGTTCCGCTGTGGTGACCCCTAACCGGGAAAAGCCGAAAGACAAACAACAACATACTCTAAAGCTATTCCTCAGAGCATGCAAACTTCAAAAGCATATTTTTTTGGTGGGGGGAGCCCCCCTGCACTCCCCATGGAGGGGCTGTGCCCTCCACACCCCCATGGTAATTATTTATTCCTACTCAGAGATTGCACAATCACTGAGAAAAGGGCGTATTGCTTAACCTCAGCAATTGTCTGATCTTGCACAACTGTTGAACATCTGTTTTGCAGATCAAAGTGTGTTGGCAAAACAAAAGTCTATTTTAGTTTAAATTAAGTAAGTGTAACGAACCCATGTACCTGTATATATGAAAGCCACACTTTGGCAATGTATAGAAAAAAACAAATAAGAGGACTGGAGGGAGAGAACAGCTGCTGCAGCAGTGACCTATTAGAATATCTGCTGTTGTAAGTTTGCTTATACAACTGTACTGTGTTCAGCCTTTAGATCACTATTGCAGTGGCTTAAGTTAAATAGGTAGATTACGAAAGCTTAAACACATATCGGGAAGAGGGAGGAATTCTGGCATCCAGGAGCCCCTGGACAATGGTTCTTGCAAAGTTTATTCTGGATCTGGAAAAAGAATCCGGTTTACAGTGCTTTGTGAAAGTATGCACACAGGACCAAATTGTTGCCTCATCAGTACTTTAAGTCCACCTCTTTCCAAAAAGCCACAGATGAAGCCAAAACCCTAGTAGAATGAGCCCTAATCCTGTCTGGAAGTGACTTGTTATGGTAAGCATAGCAGAAAGAAACAGCATGAGACAAACATCTGAAAATTGCCTGCTTTGATGGTAGTTGTCCTTTTTTCTTACCCTGATAGGAGACAAACAGCTGATAGGCTTTCTTGAAGGCTTTAGTTCTTTCAAAGTGATATCTGAACTGCTCATCGATGTCCAGACTATGTATAATTCTTTTGTCCTTTTTTTTAGGTTCTTGAAAGAAAACAGGAAGATTACAAGTCTGGCTTAAAGTAATTTCTGAAACCACTTTAGTCATAAAAAGAAGGATTAATTCTTGGAGAAACCCTGTCCTTATGAAAAATAGGTAGGAATGACTCACCAAAAGAGCCTGTAATTAAAATACCTTTCTTGCACATGTCAGAGCAATGAGTAGTACAGTTTTCCATGTTGGGAACCTCAAGTCAGCCTGATGAGTTGTTTTAATGGAAGAAGTGTCAATTTTTCAAGCACACACTTAAGATCCTAAGGAGGAGCCACTTGCTTTCTCTGTGGGCAGAAATGTAAAATTCCTTTTAAAAATGACTTGACCTGGGCATAGGTAGAAGGGGGGTTGGGTGGGATCTATGGGCAGGAAAGCAGAAATGGCTAAAAGATAGATTTTGACAGAAGAATAAGAGGCCATCGGATAAGAACGCACACAAATAACCAAGAATCACAGGCAACCAGGCCTTGAAAGGGTCCTGGTTCTTGAATGGCACCAACTAGAAAATCTTTTCCATTTACATATGTATGATTTTTGAAGTAGCAATCTTTTCACTTAATACCTGGTGCATGCTCTCAGGAAAAAAAGTCACCTAAAAGATATCAAAACCATATCCTCCAGGCAGTCAATTGAAGTGCTTTCAGGTTGAAGATATCAAACAACCTGTCATATGTGACTAAATCCAGTCTGTGAGGGGATTTGTAGTAATTGCCCTTAGCCAGTTTCAGAGGAAAGAAAATTACTGTTGCCTGAGCCAAAAGGTAGTCATACTAAACTTTTTGAAGAACCCTGAGTATCAGTGGAAAGACATACAGGAGCATTCACAGCCATGGGAATGCAAAGTCATCTGTCTTCCAGGCCTATTTGCAAGGAGTTCTAGGACAGTATTTCTTTAAATATCTAGATCTAGTTTAAGATTTCTCTACAGTTGGATCAATTTTTGGGAGACCCCTGGGTGTAACTTCCATTCATGAAAGTCTGTCCTGGCCCTGCTCAGCTTGTCTGCTACAAGGTTATGCTTTGATGGAATATACAAAGCCTGAAGAGTGAGTCAGATTGAGCGGAGTTGATGCCTTGTAGGTAATCATAGCAAATCTATGAAGGGAATAATATCTTGTGTGATGACTAACCACTGGACCAGTAATAAAGGACCCTCAATCCTCACCATTGGCAACAGTGGGGGACATACACTGGGAGGATAACAGGTATACACACAGTATTTCCAGATGCAGCTCTCGGCATCAAGTGGAGTTACCCTTAAGAGCACACAGAGACTACACTCAGTCCAGGGCTGTTTTCATCCTGTTTTTCAGATCCCCTAGAAGAGTCCCCACTGGCACAGCTATAGAGTTGAGATCTCAGCTGAGTGATCAAGCCAAGACCTACCAGTACCCTCTCTGTCCAACCAGTGCTTTGTGCCCCTGCCCAAGTAGCTGACACACACACACTTTGAGGTTTGATTTGCACACACACACACACACACACACACACACACACACACACACACACACACACACACACACACACACACACACACACACACACACACACACACACACACACACACACACACACACACACACACTTGGGAGAGGCTGACACAGGTTTACCCCCTTCTGCCCAGACTATAAGGTAGTTACCACTTCCACCAGTCAACTCCTTATCAGCTACTTTAAGGCCCTTAACAAAGGGTGTCTAATCTTACTGTGTAATAACAATATTACTACAAATGATAATTTGACCAAGAGCAAGGCTATTAGGAGCGGCCCACACAGTGTCACCAAATAAATACGCAGGTACTCTCAAAACGTAAATATCTCTACACAGATCAGCCACAATGAAAGATTTAAATATATTTAATAATAAATAAAAAAGAACAAGAAAACACTCATTCACAATGACATCAGAATTCAAAATCACAGGAAATATTTAAAACAACATTGCAGGACAGTCTCAAATAAATAAAGAAAAATTTCTAAACTAAGCTTCACAATATTCCTGACTGAATCTAAGAGAATTATTATACCCTAGCTAACTTACTTAATTAGAGCAAGGCAGATGTTGTGGTGAATGGTTCTTGTCAGGTCCAAGACCGAATACAAAATGCCCTGTCTCTCTAAGAGAATTCTCAAATTAATATCTCAAATATTACTGCTGGGATAGCTTGCAGAATTACATAATTTCTTGTGATCTAACTCTAGTTCCCAGGTAAACCCCCCACTGCTGGAAAATGGCAGTATTTAGCATTTACCTGTGAAAATACATAGACCTCAGATCTTTGGCAGATGCTGGAAGTCATAAAACAATTGCAATCCTTCATGCTTTCAGGAGTAGTAATTTGTTCACTCCAAAGACAATACAGAATGCTTCTCAGCACAGACTCCATGTCTCTAGCTCATTGACTATTGAAAGATACCATATTTTATTGTGTACCCATAAAGTAATTTAATTTCAGGTATTTTTCTAAAATTTACTAGACTGAGGTTAACCTCCTGTATCTCAGTTTCCACTGTCAAAATATATACATTTAAACAGTTACAATAGTGCATGTATGTGTCTGTTCTTTTCCAGTAAAATGGGCACACCGTGGATCCATTGTAAACACAAGTTTTTTGCAAATACCCTTTTCAGCACACGTCTGTACAAAACGTTTGATATACACATGACATACAGTTCTAATACATTCTAACACAAGCGTCTTACACAAATCATTTTGATATTCACCAGTGACATATAATTATTTACAGATTTCCAGCTAGCTGGGCTGGCAGTATCTCCTTTCATCACATCTGGTGCCCCTTGTTTGTTTAAGTACCACATCACTTTGTTGTTTTTTCTCAGATAATTTAGATACTGGATGATTTAAGGCCTTTAACGTATTGATAACTACCAATGTCTCTGACATTTATGGCCTTTTGACTGTCCTTGGAGTTTCACAGACCATGCACTTTCACCCCTTTTGAAACTACTCCACAAATAAAGTCTGAAGCATCTGTTGTGACAGAGTGGGGGGGGAGACAGAAGGGAGACATGAAGTGAGAGATAACTGATCCACCATCCAAATATCTCATTTCTGATAAACCTTAGAATTGGAATCTGAAAAGACAAGGGGTGATGATGCTGAGTCCAGACTGATCTGAGGTATCATCAAATTCTTCTCATGTGAAGTCTGGCTAAGGGAATCATGAAAATCATGAAAACCATTAAACCCAGAATCTTGAGAAATTCCTTTGCAGAAGCCAGGATTTAGCTGGAGAACTCTAGGAAAATTTACTTGTACTGTTCTACTTTGCCTGTGGAAGAAAGGCTCTTCCTATTGATAATGTTAGAAGACATCCCAGGAAGACTAGTGAATGGGAAGGGAAGAGTGATGATTTTCACAACCTCAGCTCCAGATGTTTGTCACTGTTGAGGTGACACCCCAATCTCATGTGTAAACTGTGTAAAATGGGAAAAGGGGTTGTGGGTGTGTGAAGTAAATGAAAACACTGTTACCTGTGTTAGTATATCTGGCAGGAGATTTGTACATATTCTCATATTAAATGGTATTGTATGCCAGTATGCCTAACTGTGCAAATGTAAATATTTTTTGAAATGTTGAGTGTTTTCCAGTTTAAATAGAATGTTTAAAGAATATGTCACTGCTTTGCTACAGTTCTAACTGCGCATGTTTGTGAGGGACATTCTAAAGTACAAACTGTGGAGAATCAGCTATAATAATAAGCAGTGAGTGATGTCATTGGAATGTCCCTGGTTGCTAAGAGATTGTTTAAACATCTGATTGACAGAAAAATATTTTTTTAAATAGATGACTGTTATATTTTGAAGTTAGACAGTTGAGACAACAGTTTGTCAAGTACTGTGCAGTTTGTCAAGTACTGAGCAGTCAGTAGGCACCAACAAAAGATAACTCAACAAGAAAACTGTAAGCTTAACTTGGCCATGCTATTCTATCTTAGAGTAGATCAGGGACAATATTTCTTTAGCTAGATCAGGAAAGTTTAGTTATTAAGGTAGAGTTTGTCTTGAATAATGGACTCCTATCCTGATTTACATTTCTGGTGGTTGAATTCTAATGTTTATTGAGCATTATTGTTTTCTTCAATCTTGTAATAATTTTTGCTTATTGTTAAATGTTTTCATTACTTTACACTGTGGCTGAAAACCAGTGTTTTTATTTAGAGATTAGAGACTGTTTCTATCTGTTTGATACTCCCCAAGTCATCTCAAAGGCCTATCTGTTCTGGTCATAGCTGTCATTTATTTTGATAATTAATTTTCATAATTGGACACCCCTTTAGAAGGGCATGGAGACCCTCTGATTGGTGGAAGCATTACTGTATTTTGGGAGAGAGAGAGAGACACACAGATGGAAATCTGTGTCAGGCTTTCCCAGAAGTGTTTGGATGTGTGAGATTTAAATTTACTTTGAGTTTGAGTGTATCAGAGGTCTTAAACTGAGACACTTTGCTCTGAAGTGTGTAATAAGACAATACATTTGGGTGGACAGAGGTATATAGTCCAGTCAACAGGAAAATAGAGCATATCCTTTTCATACTCTTAGGGGAAAATTGTGAAATATTACTTCTGTTTAAGTGATAGTCTCAAATTGGAGTCAGTAGTGAGAACTGAAGCTCCTTAGTTACTGACCCAGGATAGTAAGGGATGCCATTTAATTGTTGGCAGTCTGGTGAGGTATTGGCTGGACATCACATTAATTGGTGGCGGTTCTGTGAGATATTAACCGGACATCACATTAATTGGTGCCAGCAGTGTGGGATTTTTAATTTGATTCCAGTAACCTGCAGGTAGTTGTCATTAAGGTGTGCAGTCATGACAGCCACAAGGTAAACATTCAGAATTTCAGTCCACCACAATTTTATTTGTTAGCTAGTCAGGGATAGCAGGCAAGGATGTCAGGAGAAGATTTTAGCAAACTGACAAAGATCCAGTTGGCTAAGGAGTGTGAAGCCAAAGATTGGTGCATGCCAACCTGACCAAAGAAGCAATGATTTCAGCCTTGGTTGCAACCACAGCTCAGACCAGCCATTCTGGGAATACCCAGTTTGGTGCTGGTGATGTGCCACCTGTTGAGACAAGAGAGTCACCATTTTCTTCAGAGGACCTGAGAATCTATCTGGAGTTAGAGAGACTGCACCTAGAGGCTGAGGAGAGAATGCGACACCTGGAGGCTGAGGAAAGGGAAATGCAGTGCCAATACGAAATTGTGGCTGTGGAGAAACAGCTCCAACATAAACTGAAGGCTGTGGAGAAGCAGAACCAACATGAACTGAAGGCCAAATGTCTTGAACTGGAATCAGCAGAGAGGCTGAGATGTTTAGAAGCCGAGGACCACGAGAGACAGTGCCAGCATGAAATGTAGCTTCAAATCCTTCAAGAGGGTCATGGAGCTAATGGAAAGGGAATAACTGGACCTCAGAAGCTGAAACAGTCAGTAAACTTTTTCCTCATTACAGGGATGGGGATGACTTTGAGTTTTATTCATATTTTTGACAGGGTATGTAGACAATATGATCTTGACCATGAGCTCTGGGTTTGTCTCCTGAATCCCTTACTCCACGGTAAAGCTGTTCAGGCTGTAATAAAGTTAAATGATGTAGATTAAATAAAATAATCCAACAGTGTATACAATGAAGCAAACACGTAGAAGGACCATAAACGTAAACTTCAAGCATGTTTATTGAAATGAACCCAGTGCACAAGAACAGGTAAGCGCTTTTACAGTTAGCTTCATCAGACCAAAATATTGCACACCCCATAACCAAGTTTAAATACAGCAACCTGGCCAGTCAAACTGCATGATAAGAGTCACATGCTAAAAAAAAAAAATCACATGATAGAAAATCAAATGATAAAAAAAAAATCACATGATAAAAAGCAATGGGTTGTACCTTAAACTCATATTAAGTATAATATAAAACATGAGTTTATAACTAACTTTCACTATGAAAGCAAATATGCAAATAACAAAAAAACAACATTTTAGGACAAAAGTTTAAAAATATAATAAAAAAAAAAATATATATATATATATATATATATATATATATATATGCATAGATATATGTATATGTGATCATAAAACCATCAATTAAAAAGTAATTACACTTTTAAATGCCTAGACGTCAATACAGGTGATGTATACAATGATGTAGATTGTTTGAATTATGAAAAAGCGAAATGTTGCTTGCTTGACTGTTTCAAAGTTACAGCTGAAGCTTATAGGGAAAAAGTTTTGTGAACACAGACACAAGACAGATGAAAGTGTACGTGATTATATTGCTGACTTAAGTACTTACTTTCACAGATGGGTGAGTGGGTGTCAAGTCACCACATTTGAGGAACTGGCAGACCTTTTAGTGAGGAAACAAGCCCTCAGTACTTTGCCTGATGACATGAGAGTCTGGTTAGCAGACTGTAAGTGCAACTCTGCAGAGGAGCTGGGTAGAAAAGGGGATCTCTACTTGGCAAGCAGAACACCACTACATAAGAGAGGGATACCCAGTGCTGTACATGGACATAAGGAAACCCATGGTGCAGTCTAAACCACTCCAACAGAATACACTAGTAAAAGGGGAAACTACTAATCCAGGTGCACAGTTAGGGATTAGATGTTTCAAGTGTAACCAGAGGGGACACATAGTAGTCAAATGTCCATCGAGGCAAGGTGAGAAACAGATGGTGATGGAGCAAGCAAGTGGTGATGACAAACTGCTAGTGGTATGTTGTTTAGAAACAACTGGGGTGCAAAATTATCATCAAAATTTATATCCGATTTTAGTAAAGGGAAAAAGGTAACTGCTAAGAGTGACAGAGCTTCTGATATAACCATTGTGATGCCTGCAGTGGTAAGAGAAGATTAGCACTTTCTTGGGCAGTCCACTCCAGTCAGAGCACTGGGAGGAACCCCATTGCAAATACCTTTGGCTAGGGTTCATCTTGACGGGGAGGGTGGAAGAGGAAGCAACCTAGTAGGTGTGTTTGATGATATTCCTGCAGATGTCCTGATAGGGAATGACTTTGATGATCCAGTACCTTGTGTGCATGCAGTGACACATAGTCAGGCTTGGAGAAAGGCATGTAGGTCCAGTAGTCTGGGAGAGACCCAGAAAGATCTCATATCTGAAGCTAGGACTGGCATGGTGGCTGTTTCAGAGAAGGTGCTATCTGGTAGTAGCAAGTCTGAATGTGAGCCACAGCTGCTGGTGGGTACTGATGTTCCCCTGGACATGGTTGACTGTGAGGATGGATGTGAATGGTGGTACCCAGAGTGACAGCGAGGCACAGCTGTCGGAAGTGACTAGACTTCCTGTGGAAGGGGAGCTGGGGAAGGTCACAAAGGTAGAGTTGAGACAGGCTCAACTTACAGATCCTACATTACAAAGCTTGAGGGAGATGACTAAGGAGGCACCTGAGGCTCATGGAAAAGGGGAGTCTGTATACTGGAACAAAAGTTTATTGTATAGAGAATGGACTCCTAGAAGTGGGCTAGAAGGTAAAGTGATATGGCAGTTAGTAGTGCCTACAGCTTACCATCTGCCACTCTTGGCCATTGCACATGACATTCCTTTCTCAGGTTATATGGGCATAAAACATATTAAGAGACATATTATGAAAAATGTCTATTGGGCAGGAATTGAGAGGGATGAGGTAGGATATTGTAGGACTTGTGAACAGTGCTAAAAAATTGATAAAGCAGGGGACAAGGCTAAGGCTCCATTAATGCCTTTGCCTGTTATCAAAGAGCCATTTCAGAGAGTGGCCTTGGATATTGTGGGACCCCTGAGTACTCCAAGTTCTACAGGAAAGAAGTACATCTTGGTGGTAGTAGACTATGCTACCAGATATCCTGAGACAGTGGCTCTGTCATCTATTGAGACACAGAAGGTGGCAGATGCTTTGATAGAAATCTTCAGCAGAGTAGGTTTTCCATGGGAAATACTGACTGACCAAAGTGCCAACTTTATGTCAGACCTGCTGAGTTGCCTGTGGAAGCGTTGTGTGGTGAAACATTTAAAGACCACCCTCTACCATCCCCAGACTTATGGTCTTGTGGAGAGGTTAAACTCTACATTGAAGACTATATTATGGGCATTTGCAGACCAGTTCAAAAGGTAGTGGGACAAGTATTTGCCCCATCAGTTATTTGTGTACAGGGAAGTACCACAGGAGTCTACAGGTTTTTCACCCTTTGAGTTGTTATACGGGCACAGGGTGAGGGGGATCTTTAGATTTAATTTGAGATGAGTGGGAAGATGAGAGTGAATCTCACAAAGAGTCTGTTGTGGCTTATGTTCTCAACTTTTGGACAAGACTTAAGTAGCTTATTGGTTTAGCTGAAGAGAACCTAGCAGTGGCTCAACAAACAAAAGAAGGTGTGGTATGACAGGAATGCTCGGGCTCAAGATTATGCTGAGGAACAGAAGGTGATGACACTTGTTCCTGTTAGATATAACAAGTTACAAGCAGCTTGGGAGGGACCCTTTGAGGTGTTGAGGAAAATCAGTGATGTGAACTACATGGTAAATTTGATAGGTAGGAGACAAGGGCACAAAATGTACCATGTGAATATGATGAAAGGTTATCATGACAGGGAGGCCCTAGTATTGAGCATTCATAGTGGATGGCAGGAAGACTCTGAAAGCGATATGGTAACCGGACTTTTGGGTGAGGCTAGGCTTTACACCTCTGTGGAAGAGATTGCCATATAACCACAATTAACTTTTAATAAAGTCTAGGAGATAAAAATTGTATTGCAGGAATTTGGGGATATGTTCACAGGGAGACATGGGTGTACTGACTTGGTGCAGTACCATATGGACACCAGACTCTAAAAGCCTATTAAGCAGGTTCCTTATAGAGTGCCTGGATTATAAAAGCCTATTAAGCAGGTTCCTTATAGCATACCTGAGACAGTGAAGTAGATTCTGAAAGAAGAATTAAGGGAAATTCTAGGACTGGGGATAATTCAACAGTCTAATAGTCCTTGTGCTTCCCCAGTAGTGCTAGTGCCAAAGAAGGATGGTATTTATTCAACATTTTTAACCAGGAAAGTCCGACTTGGAATGAAGCCAATTTTCAGTGGAGGCCTGCAGAGAAATGCTCCAGATGCATGTCTTTGTAACATGGGAGGAAACCGGAGCACCCGGAGGAAACCCACATGAATGCAGGGAGAATATGCAGACTCCACACAGAAGGCACTCCAGCTGAGAATTGAACCAGAGAACCTCTTGCTGTGAGGCAACAATGCTATCGCTGCACCACTGTGCCGTCCTGCTGTGAGGTGGAGTCCAGGATTGCAATCATACAATATGACCATACAACATTACAGTGGGTTTAATAATGTCAGTGCAGAAGGATTGTCCAGGAGAGGAGTGGGTTACTATTCCCAGGTAGACCCATTTTTCTCAAGCGTTGGCTTTCAAGGGTCACTTGAAAACCATGCTTGAGTCATAAGGGGGAGAGAAATAATGTGAAGTAACTGAAAAAACTGTCATCTGTGTTAGCAAGTCTGGCAGGAGATTTGTACATATTCTAAGATTAAATTCTATTGTATGCCAATATGCCTAATTGTGAAAATGTAAATAAGTTTTGAAATAGTGAGTGTTTTCCTGTTTAAACAGAATGTTTAAAGAATCTGTCGCTACCTTGATACAGTTCTAACTGTGCATTTTTTGAAGGACATTCTAAAGTACAAACTGTGGAGAATTAGCTGCACAGTGAATGATGTCATTGGAATGTCTCTGGTTGCTAGGAGATTGTTTAAACAACTGATTGACAGAAAGATAATTTCTTTATAACAGCTGACTGTTTTATTTAGAAATTAGACAGCTGAGACAGGAGTTTGTCAAGTACTGTGCAGTCAGTAAACACCAAGAAAAGAGAACTCAACAAGAAAACTGTAAGTTTGCCTTGGCCTTGCTATTATATCAGACTAGATCAGGGGCATTCTTTTTTTAGCTAGATCATGAAAGTTTAGTTATTAAGATCGAGCTTTTCTTGAATAATAGACTCCTATCCTACAGTTTGATTTACATTTCTGGTGGCTGAATTCTAATGTTTTTGAGGGTTATTGTTTTCTTCAATCTTGTAATGATTTTTAGTTATTATTAAATGTTTTTCATTACTTTACACTGTGGCCAAAAACTAATGTTTTTCTTTAGAGATTACAGAGTGTTTCTACATGTTTGATACTCCCCAGGTCATCCCAAAGGCCTGGCTGTTCTGGTCATAGCTATCATTTATTTTGATAATTAATTTTCATAATTGTACACCCCTTTAGAAGGGCATGAAGACCTTCTGATTGGTGGCAGCATTACTATATTTTGGGAGAGAGACACAGATGGAAATCTGTGTCAGGCTTTCCCGGAAGTTTTTGAACGTGTGAGATTTAAATTTACTTTGAGTGTGAATGTATCAGAGATCTTAAACTGGGGCACTTTCCACTGAAATGTGTAATAAGAAAATACATTTGGGTGGACAGAGGTATATAGTCCAGTCCCAGGAAAATAGAGCATGTCCCTTTTGTGCTGTTAGGGGAAAATTGTGAAATATTATTTCTATTTAAGTGACAGTTTCATATTGGAGTCAGTAGTGAGGACTAAAATTCTTTAGTTACTGACCCGGGATAGGAAGGAAAGTCATTTAATTGTTGGCAGTCTGGTGAGGTATTGGCAGTCCAGTGGGATATTAAGTGGACCTCATATGGTGAATGGATAGATGGATGGAGCTGAAACTCCAAACTGTGCAGGTGTTTCATGCCCCATGTCAGGAAATCCTGACCACTGGATTTGTCTACACACTTAACCCCACCCAGTTCGTATTCATCAAGGGCAGATCTTTCCTGTTGAACCTGGTTGACTTCTTTGAGACTATCACCAAGGCCCTGAATGAGGGAAAGTCAGTACATACAGATTACCTTGATTTGGCCAAAGCCTTTGACACAATACCTGATTCGGGCATCATTGAAAAGCTAACACAACTTGGTGTAAATCCCTATCTCATCAGGTGGGTGGCTAACTGGCTCACCAACAGGACCAACAAGGTCAAAATAGGTGCCTCTACCTCTGATAGCAGACCTGTCACTAGTGGGATCTGTCCTGGGACCCCTACTGTTTGGCATCTACTTATCAGAGGTCCAGGCAAAGACAAAAGGCCTGCAGCTGGCCAACTTTGCGGATGACTGTAAGTTGGGTGCTGTCATTGACTCCCCAAATGATGTTAACCTACTGCAAGAGGGTCTCACAGGAACAAATGACTGGTGTCAAAGTCATGGCCTCAAGTTAAATGCAAAAAATGTATCATCATACCATTTGGCAAAAGCATGGCTCCCACTGGTTACCACATCAACGGCAACCCCCTAAGCACACAACCTGTGGTAAGAGACCTGAGTACTCAGGTTGACAACAATCTCACATTCGACCACCATATAGCGGCAGTGATCAGAAAAGCCTTTTACTTGATTCATCTCATAAGTAAATGGATTGCATCCAGAAAAAAGGAGGTTATTACCTCTCTATACTCCTCCCTCATTAGACCAATGTTTTTTTATAAATATATAACTATATATATATATATATATATATATATATATATATATATATATACATACACTTTTGTTTAATAGAATATATATATATATATATATATATATATATATATATGGTGAAAATAGTGCATGTACACTTCTGTTTGCTAGTTAGATGCATATGCACTTCTAAATCAAAATTCCACTTGAGAAGCGGTAACCAAACTGACTTTATTACAAATAATCCATAGATGTGTACAATGTTAACCTAGGTTTTGTCCTCCCATAAGGACTTCTTCAGAACAAATGAACACATTCATAGGGGGGGGGTCATAGGGTCATAGATTAGTACTAAGCTAACTGCCCTTGCGAGCCATTTTAAGCGTAGCCAATTATCCCTTGTGAGACTCAAACCCTGCACCTTGTGTTTGTAAGGCAAACACCTTAACCATTAGGCCCACCCTCCCAACCCTCAACTCCCAACATTCAATGCAACAGTTTAAATACCCACCCATCCTACCTTTAATCCAATAAAATCACATTCCCATTCCATAAGCACTTAAATAGAGACTACCACATAAAAATACTATCATGAAAATTATTATTCTAATATTCAACAATTACATCACAAAACTAAGTAATACAAACCTAAATAAATATTAAAATATGAACATATTATAAATGTTAAAAATATTAAAATATTATGAATGTTAAGAATGTTATAGGTATTGATTTGGTTGTGACTTTTTATAAGTTTGTTTTGAATATGCACTCCTGTCTACTAGAATAAATGTAGAATAATATTGTCAGTTAGATGCATGCATTTCTCTTTGCTAAAAATATATATATATATATATATATATATATATATATATATATATATATAAAAGGGCTAAACTGTTCTTAGCTAAGAATCACATAAACAGCATTCATCTGTAATGGAACATGAAGGTACAGGGTCTGATACAGCCTGAACAAGAATGTTGATAAGAATAATTCCTTAAAAAAGGCATTTAGCTGTGTGTAACAGTGTGGTACAAGCTTCAAGGAAAATTACAGGTAAGAAATTCCTGAGACGCAAGTGCAAGGAAGGAAAACTCCCTACCGGGTTGGATGCAAGGATGACCCCTAAACTGTTACATAATTCACCTTATAACTAACCACAAAGTAACTTATTAACAGACTGTATGAGATCACAAATTCCAAACCTGTTAATATCAACAGGCTATTCTCATGGATAAGATCTGAAAGGCATAAAAAGGATACAAAAAGGACATTAAAAGTGTATAAATTTAGAGGTGATTTGTTGTTAGATCTGCACACTGGAGTTCATTCATGCTGTATGAAAAGTAAATCTGAAGCCAGTAAACCCTGCAAACTGTATAGTGTTGTATGTGTCATCTGTTATATAGACAAGTTTTCTTTATAGTACTACGTAAAATTTAAAAGGTTGCTAGTCTGCACAGTTTATGTGCACTAACCAGACTTTGTTTTTCTACAAGGCAGCAGCATCCAGCATAGACATCTGCACATCTGCATTTAACCAATAATTGAGTATAACGTCCTGTTTGGTATGTACCTCTCCAAACATCTGCACCAACTGGAAAGGCCACAGAAATACCTCACAAAGAGAATCCATGGCCTCCAACACCTCTCTTATGCAGCCAGGCTCAAATCAATATTACTCTACTTGGTATCATACAGATTGGTCAGAGGTCATCTGTGTCTCCCCTACAAGGCAAGCTAGGAACCTCTTCTACTGAAGATGCTCCATATCCATAAAGTCTAACTCCTCACGCATTACCCACTTGAAAGGCCTGAATTTAATATGCGTTATCAACAAAACCTGTTAGAGAGACAAGTTTGTCTCTTACAGGCTGCCCCATCTCTGGAATAGACTTCCCATACACGTCAAACAGAGTAACTCACTGACCCTCTTCAAACACAACCTTGATGAGTGGATGGGAAACCACAAATTTGCCCCAGGGGTTCCACCTGCGACCCTCATTGACAGGGTGACAGGTGATGACTGAGGTTTCTTTTTTGGGGGATAAACTCTTGGCTAGGCTTATAAAGGCCCCAGGGCCATTAGCCTAGTAACCTCCTATGATCCTATATAAGACAATCTTCCAGATATGGAAAGAAAAGAATGTCTTGAAGCCTGTAATAAACAGTCACTGAGGCCAGACACAGTGTAAATTTCCACTGAACAGTGGACAGATCAAAGGGTAAGACAGAAAACTGATAGCTAGTCACTGATGATATTATAAAAGCCTGAATTTCTTGAAAATTGGAATGCGATGCTAAGCATCTTTTAGATCACATGCTACCATGAAGCTAAAGGAGGGTATAAGAGGTATCATGATTTGCAGGGTTAACAGTTTGAATTTAGGAATCTTGACAAAAAATACTGAGAAAGGAGAGGTCTAGGACTAGTCACCAAATTCACTCCCTCCCTCTTTGGTATCAGAAAAATACTTGAATAACAGCCTTTGTCCATCTGAGCTAACAGCACATGTTTTGTCACCTCATGAGCCAATATTTTCTCTAAAATAGGAAGAATCAGAAATGTTTGGTTTGCTGGATGAGGAGGAATCCCCTGAAAAGGGAGAAGAGATTCCCATTGCCAAATGTAACTCTGTTGGATAAGTCTTAGAACCCCCTAGTCTGAGATAATCTGATGCCACAGGAAAGATGGAAGCTTAGACTGAAGGAGAGATTGAATGATTGTCAGGGTAGAATGCATGAAGACAGAGAAGAGGCAAATAGTCATTCTAACATTTTGGACTCTTCTTGGTTCTGGCATGCTCCCCTCTGTTTTCTTTGAGCCTCCTTGCCACGTCTTTTTTAAACTTTCCTTGTTATAACTTTGCAGTCATTGCTTACTCTGTTTCCTAGAAAAGACTCCTGTAAATGAATGAAAGTTTTTACTGAACTTTGAATGGGGGGGGGGGGGGGGGTTGAAACATCTGAGTGACCTCTTGAATCAATTTCCCCACCTCATCAAAGTTTTTAAGGGCTTCAGCAGCAGAGGACCCATATAACACATCTTTATTGGGGACAGAATTAAAAATCTCAGCTTCAACATTTTCTGGTAGGTTTTGAGAGCACAACCAAGCAAATCTTCTCATAACTGAACCAGTAGCTCTGGAAAAAGCATCATCAGAATCACATGAGCATAGTAAAGAGTGTTTGATTATCTAAGAATCATCCAGTTAAGGAATTTAAAGAAGTTTTAACCTCAGAAGTACAAAGGTTAGCAGTTAAATCTCTCATGTTCTCAAAAATGTCAATAACAATTTTAATGTGAGCTTGCAGATCAAAGTTCTGAAAGTTAAAGTAGCAGAATAATTAACTCTGTTCTTTCTCGGGGGAATGGGGTTACCATTCACAATATGTTTAATGGAAGAGTCAGATAAAAATATCATTGCAGGAACTGATACAGGGATAGAAAACAAGATTTTTTGTGAGGTACTTTTATATCTGTCAGACTTTCTGAGGGCAGGGGTATGACTGCCAGGCATAATGTAGACGAATAAAACATCCTCAAAGACAGACAACACCCATTAAGGATTTTTGCTTGGAAATGTTTCAATAGGTAATTTTATACCCCAATCAGACTTCATAGATTTTTTCCTCAGGTAGATAGCAAATGGTGGTGGTGCAATGGAGAAGAAACAAGTAACCATGAACATGTGTTTTTAGGAGTGGAATGAGCCATCAGATTTAAAAAACTCCTTACACAATACTCTGTCAGAAATAGGTTTATAGGGTCATAGGTGTATGCTAAGCATTAGACCACTAGGGCCCTTATAAGCCTTGCCATGCAACCCAAATGTTACTCATAAATTTGATTTATATAGATGGTGATTTACTGACTGCCTCTGCCCATCAGAGACATAGGAGCCAGACCAAGGGTAAATTTCTGATTACCCATCCATTGGTCCAAGTTGTAGTTAAAAAAAGATAAGGAGGAACTCTGCTTCACATTGATGGGAAGCCTGGTCCAGATAACAGGAATTCTCTAAGAAACATATCTGTCTCACCAACATGTCCTATTTACATTGCAAGCAAAATGTAGGTCTTTTAATCTAGTAGTTCTGATTATGTTTGTTTTACAGATGTAAATACAGGGTCCAGGGATGTCCTGTATGCAGCAAAGATCACTTCTCAGAAGTCTGTATAATAATGAGTAAAGAGATAGGGCTTTGAGGAGATTAGCATAGAACATTATGTTTACTACTGTATTATTTTTGTAAAAAAACTTTGTAGATGATCCGGTTGGTGCATGTGCCAAATCAGGTATATATCGATGGGGGCATTATACTCTATGATGAGTCTAATGAGGGCCAAGTACAGTAGTATGATGACCTCTTTGTTACCTAGATGCCACGCCGTTGCTTGTAAGTTGAGCAACACAGAAGGATTTTCTTACTACCTTGGACACATGCTGGTTGGGTACTATCTACATGAGTTCCTAGATCCTGACTAGTGAATCAACTTTTAAGAGGGTTTATTGATGACATAGTTATTAGGAGTGGTAGACTTCCCAAAGAGTACTATAAATCATTTCTTGGTACTGAGTTTTAAGCCATGGCTTTAGTACCAAGCATTTGTCTATATTAGACCTTCCTGAAAGGTGTTTTCATCTTGGGGGATTCACTGACAGCTCCCAGTTTGCAACCATCTGTAAACTTAGACAGCCAAATGCCTTTGACATTGGCTTTGACATCCGAGAATTAGATGCCAAAGAGGACTGGGCCCAGCACAGAATCCTTGGCAACTCCACTGGTGACTGTCCTCTTTGTGGAGGTGGCCTCACCAAATCTAACCTCTTGGGTCCTATCAGTGAGTCAGCTAGATATCCAGAGTGTTATAAAGGGGTTTATACATAGTTCGATAAGTTTGTTGACAATGCCAGTGAAAAGTTATTTAATAATGAGATTGCTGGTGCTGCTGGATGCAGCTTCTACCTGCTGAAACCAATGTCTGATTATTGCACTGAACTTTGCAGACTATTAACCTTTTTAGCACCATATATTATCTTTTGCGCAGTTACTATTAAAATCACTTGTCTGTATAACAGACGACACGTGTGACAATGTCACAGTTTACAGGTTTTAATGTCTCAAATTAAACATTTCAGGCAGCATGAAAAATGTTTTCCTGTGTACCAGATCTAACAAAGAATCAGATATAACGTCATATACTTTTAATGTCCTTTATATATTCTTCTGTACCATCCGGATCTTGTCCATGAAACAGTCTGTTGTTAATACCTTTGGAATTCTTCTGATGTCATGCAGTCTGTTGTTAAGCTACTTTGTGTTCTGTTTCAAGGTGAATAAACTTTTAGGGATTCTTTTCTATTGTAAATGTTTCTTTATAAAAGCAGTCTTCCCATACTCCCTGCACCTGATCTTATCTGTTTGTACCAAGTGCCGACATTTTATAATACATTCAGTTGGATGCCATTAACCCTTTAATGTATACATGCTAGCAAACAGAAATGTACATGCATCTAAGTGACTAGATTTTCTTACACATATTCTAGCAAACAGAAATGTACATGCACTGTTATATTTTACTACATATGCTTGCTTGTGTCTTTCGGCTTTTCCCGGTTAGGGGTCGCCACAGCGGAACTCCGGTCTGCTAATGATTGGCAATGGATTTTTATGGGCCAAGTTGCCAGCCCTGATGCACAACCTTCAATGAAGGTACGCCCATTCACGCATGTCTCCATGCAGAAGATGCTCTAGCTGAGAATCTAACCGGACAGCGTCTTACTGTGCGGCGACAACGCTACCGCAGCACCACCACCGCAGTTTTACTACATATATAAATTCTAATAAGCAGAAGTGTATATGCACTGTTATATTTTACTACATATATATTCAAATAAGCAGAAGTGTATATGCACTGTTATATTTTGCTACATATATATTCTAATAAACAGAAGTGTATATGCACTGTTAAATTTTACTACGTATATATTCTAATAAAAAGAAGTGTATATGCATTGTTCTATTTCACTACATATATATTCTAGTAAACAAAAGTATATGCACTGTTATAAATGTCTAAATATATATTTCTAACAGCCCGAGTGGGGTATTGTATCAAAAGCTTTATCCAGATCTAGGTAGGCAATATACACCATTTTCCCCTCATCAATTGTGTTAGTGACCTTTTCAAAGAAATTCACCAGACTCAGTAAGCATGACCTTTGTTTGACAAAGCCAAACTGGGATGGATCCAGTGTTTAGCGGTCTCCTATAGCCTTGTCAGTAATTTCCATGATAATTCTTTTCATGGCTTTGCAAATAAGACTAGTCAGATTAATGTGTCTGTCATTTCCAGGATCTGTTGAAGGTCCTCCCTTATGAAGGGAGATGGCATTCACATGGCACAAAGCCTGTGTTGACTAAAATTGAATAATGACTCAAGGGGTCCTGATTAGTTATATTTTAAACTATTCAGAAGGCATCCTGAGATGTAATTGGGGCCTACTGATGCTGTGTTCTTGACTTTAGGGAGTGCAGCCAGTACATGCTCCCTAGTTATAACTGGAGGGGTTATGTTTGAGGGCATCTTTGAGGGGATGTTTGGGGGTGGCAGCATAAAGATGGAACTGAATTTGTCCACTAACAGGCTTGCTGTATCACCAGGCTCAGTGAATGTGGCACCAGTAACCGTCTGTTCAGCACATTGCTGTGTAGTGCCGTTGAGGTTTCTGACCTGGCAGGCTATCTTAACCTCAACTTTGGCTTTGCTTAATCTCATTAGCCCTCTTAGTTGCCTATCCACTTGGATGCGAGATTTTCTATCTTTATGGGAATTAATCTTTCTGATTTTCATCATACTTTCTTCCTTTTGTTGTATATCCTGTTTAATTTGGGATGCCACCAGGGTGGTTTGTTTCTAGGGCTAGTCCTGGGCTTACATCTGGTAGATACAGCAGCTTCTATGCAGCCATTGATATGGTTGTATAGTTTCTGAGAGCAATTCAGCATAGGCTGTTGTGTTCTCTGGGTTTGATAATCCATCACTTAAAAAAGGTATTTTGCCTTGAATTAACTCCTATTAATGGTTTTAATGGGATTATGGAGTTAATTTTGACTTCATATGAGACAGGTTTATGGTCAGACTTTATCAGGGAGGATGAGACATTGGGAGAGGGTGCAGCATTCTCCCATATTAGCAAGCATGAGTTCCAGCATGTTAAGGTCTCAAGTGGGCATATTCACTGTTCGGTCAAGGGTGTTTGTATTTACGAAGTCCAGGAATCTCTGTTCCTGTAGATTTGAGGCTGTGTAGGATTCCCAGTCTATAGAGGGGTAATTAAAGTTTTCCATGAGTAGGGTGCTAGGTTGGATGGTAAGTGTCTCCATTAGGTCCAAGTATGCATTGTGAGGTTCTTGGGACATGTAGGGTGACCAAAAGCTGGCTAGAATATGCTACAGGATTTTGTCTACTGTGATCCGCACATGGAGGAACTCCAGTGCATTATCCAGTCTGACCACCTTAGAATTACACTTGTTATTGTTGTATATTGAGACGCCTCCTACTTTAGCCCTTGTCTGTGCAGCTACTGGTCTAAAATGTGGAAGGCACTGAAACCTTGCACTGCTGGGGTAATCTCCGCCACTTTAAAACTTTTCTCGGTAACAGCAGAGATGTCTATATTCTTGAGTGTGAGGAGAGCTTGGATGGAGTGTAGTTTTTTTTTTTTTTTTTTTTTTTGTTTAGGCCCCTGTCATTGACCAGTAACACCTTGAGATTCCTTTAAGTTGATCTTGCTATGTCTGTAGGTTTGTCAATTTGGCATTGCATAAAAACTGCACTACAGGGTTAAATAAAGCTTTATCCAGTATTTAAAAGCCTAGAGGGGAAAGCTGCAGACCATCCTTGGCAAAGTAATGTGGTCTGTTAACCATGTCCTCCCAAGCTGACAAATATTGGATCCCCTTAGAATGACACCAGAAAGACACCCAGTTGTTGAAATCAATCATTTTGCTCATATTGTGGAATCATCCTCTGTGATGGTAATATGCTGCTCAATGTTAGGATCATATCAGCCTGAGACACATAGTCTGAAAGCTCCATAAAGGCTCTCTTCATATTATCTAGGGAGGTACCTCTCAGGTCATTTATACCTACATGGACTTTGATGGAATCATACTGGTACCTGTGGTGTAATAACTTGAGTGTGTGTGTGTATAATTTGGAAGATTCTGGCCCTGGACAAGCAACTAACAGTTCTCCTTGTTCAGCCTAGTTAGAGGGGTATCAGTATATGTTAGAATGGAATCTCCTATGATGAGAGTCTTGGGAAGTGTGTTTGCTTGTCTTAGGGGCTTAGTGTTTTGAGGTTCTACTGAGACTAACAGTATCTGTGGTGTTAGGTGTTGTTTTTTTAGAGCCTTTAGGCTTGCTGAGGCATAGCTTTGACAACAAGCAATCTAGGTAATCTTTGTTGTTTAGGAAGATTCCTTTTAGTGCCTTAGCATACATTAGTCTGTGTGTGCTATGTACTTTGTAAGGTGGGTATTTTGTGCATGGTTTTGCCAACCTGATGTCCACTTATATCTGATAATTTAGCCTCCAGTGTCATTGTGTAAGTACACCTCTTTCATGTGGTGTCTGCCTCTTTCAGGATTAAATGGTTGTCAGAAAACATAAGACATTTACTACATTTGTCTCAAGATGCCCATATCCACCAAGCTGGCTACAGAGAAGTTAGGAAATTTCATATCCATACTGTCCGGTCCTTTGATTTGTTAGCTACAAGATGGTGGTATTTTGGGGTTAGAAGGCTAATAAAGGTGCTTTATTGGAGCAGATTATACTAAACAGTACTAAAGTCGACTAACTTTAATGTTTACACAATACTGAATTCAGCTAAATCTGTAGGTATTGCCACTTGACTCCCAACTAGCTGCAGTGCACAAGGTATTTGTGCTATATTGCTGCTTTACAGGGTACAGTTTTATGAACTGTTCTTTCTAGGTATTTGCTGCTGTACAGGCACTGCTAATCCATGCAAACACACACGATTTACGGCAGCACAGAAAAAATAGAAAAGTAACCAATGAGGCCTCTGGCCAATAAAACAACTACACTATAAGTCCTTTTGTGTATCTCCTAACTCAGATAGACCAGGCAAGCATCTACCACCACAAGATGAATAAACCCAGTCCACCTGATTTAAAAACACAGTAGAGTAGACCCACAAGTTTAACACTACCACAAACCACTTAAAAATGTCTGGAAATCTGTTGCTCTTGGCAATTTCAAGACAGTCTAACAGTAACAGTGAGAGGAAGAGCATTTTTTTATTTTTATTTTTTCTTACTTTCTTTCTTTCTTTTTTCTTTTTACAAAAAAAAATCTGTGATATGCACACATAAAAGCAGGAAACATTCGCTATCACTCAAGATCACTTAAGTGCAATTTAGCAATCAAAGGTACTTAACTTTGCCTGGATGATGGTGCATACAAATAAAACATTTCTGGAATGCAGGCTAACATAACTCTCAACCTCTTAGAGCAAGAATCTAGACAAAGCTAGAAATAATGGGGGAGAAAGACCCAAAAATAGGGACATTTTTTAAATATTGCTCTTAAAAACTTAGAAAGTTGATAGAATAATAGGTTTTGCATTAGCATGAATTTTTCTGATGGATATTAAGTCTGAAAATGAAATTTCTGCCATTATTTTCTGACTTCAGTCATTAGTGATTTGCCAAAAAACTACAATTTTATGTGAAACAGACCAAAATATGAGTCAAAAATCCTGTACATTCTGTGAAAATATGGACAATTGATAGCTTTGCAGGCTAGGACTCCAAGCTTTGCTGAGGTCCAGGGAAATGAGCAGGAGACAATATGTAGGTAAGGAGGTTTACACAGGAGCAATATTGGTTTGCTAGGTGGAAAATATTGGGTGGGAGGAGTACCTAAATGCCTTATACAACAGTCAATAGCAATGAAAGGGAAGAGAGGAGCTTTAGATATAAGATTGTCATAATGGGTGGAGGCCAGAGCCACAGCCTTATAACAGCAATAAGGATGGGAGGGTTGGGGAAAATCAAGTAGGCTAGCGAGAGAGGCATACAGTCAAATTAAGGCAGTACTGGAGCTGTTTCAGAAACTTTAATTTAACGCGTTAGTGGAGGATGGGACACATAATGCAACTTTAAGCAGGTAAAAGATAAGCAGAATATAAAAGCACTGAAGCACAAACTGGAGAACAGATAATTCTCTCACTGTTGACCTTCTGTACAGTTTAAGCTGCATCTATATCACAAGATTGAACACTAAAAATAGTGAATGCACTTTTATTGAACTTAAAAATGTGAAACCTTAAAATGTCGAAGGAACAGAACAGATCAGCAAATTTTTTCCCAGGGAAAAAATTCGCTGATCCAAAAAAAAAAAAATGTACAGGCAAAATAAAGTGGGGGGCTTTGCCCCCACACCCCCAATGAGTGGGCTGTGCCTCCTTCACCCCCCAGCTTAAATATACTAATTCCGAGATCGCAACACAGTGGAGAAAACAGCAAAGTCCGGAGAACGGCCCATCAATTTTTTTCCCTGGGAAAAAAAATTTGATGTTCCATGCCTTCGACATTTTCAGGTTTCACGTTTTAAAGTTCGATATAACAGCATTCGCTAATTTAAGTGTTTGCTCTTCTGCTAGGAACCCATTTAAGCTTCCAGCCTATGCAGAAATTTACCAGTAACACTGTTTATGGAAAAATGCAATAATAAATGACTAAGACTCAAAATCTCATAGGAGTACCCAGTTCTGCTACAACTTTGAATTAAACAACAGTAAACTCTCAGTTAACCGGAACTCAAACAATCAGAACTCTCAAGCAACCAGAAAAAAAAATTGAAGAAATACAGTACAGTATGAACAATTCATTTTTTCATGTATTGCACTGTTTTCCCTCTGCAGAAACATACCTTACATTTTTAGAGTTTTAGAGTTATAAAAAGGAAGATACAAATAAATACCCTCTCTCCCCAACCTGAGAATAAGTCAAACCAATCAAGTCAAATCACTAAAATGTTAACACTCACTCCATACTCACTCAGTTTGCATCAGATTCTACATTCTCTCTCTGATCTGTCACACACACACACACACACACACACACACACACACACACACACACACACACACACACACACACACACACACACACACACAGAGTCTCTTCAGCTTTCATACATGCATTCACTCACTCTTTCTCTCTCTAATCTCTCACAAAACACTCTCTTCAGCTTTCATACATCTCTCCGATCTCTCACACACTTTCACTTCTGCTTTCATACATGCATTCACTCACTTTCTCTCTCCGATCTCTCTCACACACTTTCACTTCTGCTTTCATACATGCATTCACTCACTTTGTCTCTCTGATCTCTCACACACACACTCTCTTCAGCTTTCATGCATCTCTCCGATCTCTCACACACAGTCGCTTCTGCTTTCATACATGCATTCACTCTCTTTCTCTCTTCAGTTCATTCAGTTCCAGTCCAGAAAGCATGCCACTGAAAACTGTTCTGTGTGCCACACTTTCTAGCGGAAATATAAGTTTAAAATATTATTATTCCAGCCAGGCTTTTAATTTTTGTATTTCAATATTAAAATCAAATCAATACAGTGTTTATGATATGGTATGGTATGATATAGTATAGTATAGGGTACAGTATTTGTTAGGTCTATTTTTAATAGTTGCTGTCAAGCAACCAGAAGCTGCACTTATCTGGCATCTACCAATCCCCATGGGTGCCAATTAACTGAGAATTTACTGTACAAGAGTATGGGCCAGCAGTGTTTAAAATACAAATGGATACCTTTTACAAGTAATTCTACTTGGGGAAATAGAAGTGCCGAATAATGCAGAAACACAATCTTACCATAGCTGCTAATAAAAATATACAACTAAGGTCCCAGAACAAACTTAAAAATGCAAACAGATGGAATAGAGCAGAACAGTACAAAGCAATATTACTACACAGGTCACTAGGTGCAACTCAAATATTTAAGCAAAATTGAAATAATTAAAATATTTTAATTCTCTTTCTTTTTTTTCTGAAAAGCTAATTACTCTCCAAGTCTTGGATAAAAGACACTGGGTGGGAGTGGCTTTGTGCTGGAAATAGGAGGATAGCTAGACAGCAATCCAATCAAGTAACGTCAGTATCAGAGCTCTTTCAGAAATTTTAGCTTAATGTGTTAGTGAGAGATGGGACAGACACAGAATGCAACTTTAAGCAGATAATATAAAAAATAATAAATAATAATAACAATAATAAAGATAATCAAAATATAAAAACACTGAAGCACAAACTGGAGCAGAGACAAATATCCTTCCATATTACTTTTGCAGTAGCAGTATACCTAACAGAAGGGATCTCCTGCCAAGGATGGCCCAACATCCAGCCAGTATACCAAAGTCTTTAGTACTTACATTACCATATGTCACACATATGCTCCCAGCACAAGGAGTAAGGCATAAAGGTGACTTATGGACTCACACATTCAGAACCTCTTTGCTGCCAGTCTGAATGCCATCACGCCTTTCTTCTGTGCTGGTTACTGAGCCATTTTTTTTTCAGATTAGTGCCTCACTGGGGTTTCTTTTTATCTTCTTTTTCTTTAGTATTGATTGGTTTCATGTCATCCAGAAGGCAAAATGTCAGTGTGGTAGGCAGATTTCCCATAAAGACTGTCAGAACCAGTGCTTGTTTTGTTTGGGTGCTTTCCACAACCATACGCTGTGTTCTAGCTCTCCCAAGCTTTTGTCATCTCTCCTCCTTATCTATTTAACTAGAAAACCAGCATCTTCTGCTGATCGTCTTCATATGTTCTGCAGTTGCAAATGCATATACAGACTTTGGAACTCACTAAAGACACAACTTCAAAAGATGGGTTACCAAAGTACAACATTGTCATGGAAATTTATGATTTTGCATATTCCCCCAAAAGAACTTCATAAATCTCAAAGTATTGTATTAATTAATATCTTTTTAATAATGAAGCTATACATAGCTACTAATTGGTTAGAACCATCCAAAACATCATGGAATAATTTTAGAGTACTAGCAATAAGGCATATACTAGCTCACAAATTACTTTTGAACCAACATAATAAAAATATTAACAATCCAAAAATATGGGAACAATTATTTATTATTATATTAGCGTAACATCTCATATCTGAATTTAACAAGAATTATTTTTACACCTTTAAAAAACTCTGTAACACTAACTGTTTATTACTTGAATTGATCTTAACCATTTGTATACTTTTGGTGTATAATTCAATGTGTTACTTGGAAGCATTTATGTAAATATTATATATATGTTTTGTATTTTTGTTAATTACTTTAGTTGGTAGTTTCTTTTTAATTTTTTGTATTGTTTTAATTTTGTATGGCATATAAGAAAATAATAAAAATTATTATTGAGAAAAAAAAAGAAAACCAGCATCTTAAGGTGTTGGCTCAGGGTTCTATGATGGAGTCTTCCTACCCCAAGGGTCAACCATCTGCCAGGAAATTTAGGCCTGATACTGCTGCTTTCCAGCCTCCTCTAGACACCTTTCTCGAGACTAGTGAAAGGCAGGAGAATCGTCTGGTGGTTGCTTCAGATTCCCCTGCCATGACCTCGTCAGAAGCCGACATGGATCCTACTCCTTGCATATCCTCGGAGGCTTTACAAATGTCTGCTCCAGATGTGGAGGGGGAACCCGAGCTGATTATATTTGAGGGACTGAGGGGATTCCACAGATTATAATGTGGGAAGAGATCCCTACTACACTTGCTGAGTGTTGACAAGGGTCTGACCTTCCTAGGGTGTTTTGTGTGGATGTCGCCCAGAAAAAGAAACAGAAAACCAAGTATATTTCCTCTGGAGTTAAATATCCTTAGTGTGAATAGTAGGATTTTACTCAGGGGTTGTTTAATACTTTAATGATTTTAAAACCTCATGAAGGGGTATCTGTGCCTACACCTCCCTGGTCTTCCACTCCTCTTAAAAGGCCTAGTGAACTGGATTATTCTGATGAGGATCAGGACTTTGGGTAAGAGTCATTAGTTTACTCTTCCTAAATCCATTCCCCCTTGGATTATGGTTCAGAGGAAGTGGATTCTATTATTCCAGATTTTCCTTTGGAGGAACACTCTCTTGGGGATACTGTTACTTGTATGATGAAATTATTTAAGTGGGACTGCTATCAAGTTTCTGATATCCAGAAGAGGTGTTTGAGCTCCTTCACAGGGAGTCTCCCAAAGCTTCTGCTGTTCCTGCCTATTCTGGCTGCCCTGCTGGATACTTTCTCAGCAGCTTCTATGGCCCCTGATTCCGAGACCCCAGCTCCTAAGAAACCTGACAGATTTTACAAGGTTCTTTATTGATGTAAATTCTGGGTCTACTTCTGAATTTTGAACTTTCAAAACGTCGACTTTCTTATGGTTGAGACCATAAGATCAAAGTTTTGAAAGTTTGAAATTTAAATAAAAAAAAAAAAAGAAAAAAATCTTTTTTATGTTTTTGCAGGGAGGCAAGCCCCCCTGCACCTCCCCACACCACCTGCTAACTAAATATACCAACTCTGAAATTGTACTGCATAGAGAAAAATGGTAAATATACTGTAACATGCTGTAAGGTGATCTCCATTTAAACAGTTTGAATTTTCAAAACTTTGATCTTATGGTCTCGACCATAAGAAAGTCAACGTTTTGAAAGTTTGAAATTTAGAAGTAGACCCAAATTCTTGTATAAATGCCCGTCCTGCTGATCCTTCTGTAATGTCTGTTTCTTTGGACAAACCCTCCAAGCTTTTGCCCTCTACCAAGATCATGGCTGTTCTTCCCTTTTTAGTTTTTCACAGAGACAGGATGGCTCTTTGTACTAATCCTTCTTTTATGCCAAAAGCGGTCAATGAGTTGTCTGTTAATCAGTCTATTCATTTCCTTCCTTTTTTGCCTTATCCACAGTCTGCCAGTGAGAAGGTTCTTTGCACCTTGGATTTGCATAGATAGCTCAAATATTATTTATATAAAACTAAGGATATTCACAAATCTGAGCAGCTTTTTATTTCCTTTCATCCCAGATCTTTTGGTTTGGCTGTTTCTAAGCAAATGATCTCATTCTTGATTTCTAAGGCCATTTCTTTTTGTTATTATTTTCATGGTAAGTGCCTTCCCTCCTCTGTAAAGGCTCATTCTACCAGGGCTGTCACCTCCTCTGGTGCTTTTTTCAAAGAACTGGATATTAATTCCATCCTTGAGGCTGCTACTTGGTCTTCAGTTCATATCTTCACTAAGTAGTACAAGCTGGATATTATTTCCAGGGCTAGAGATAGCTTTGCCAGGGCAATTCTGCATGGATTTCTGGAGGGCTCTTCATTACAGTCTTCCTCCAATGTTTCTTCTTGAGCTTTCTCTCTTCTGTTAGGAATACTGCAACAGGGATATGGAAGGACATAGTAGAGTTGTGTAAAATTTTACCATAACAGTAGATGTCCCTGTCTTCACTGTTGAAGTATTCACTCCCTGCCTCCTGCCCCCTCGGATCTAGCCTATTCTTTCTTGCCCTCCTGGGTGAGGGGATCTTCCACCTTTTCTCCTTCTAGATGTGGATGTGCATGTTCTTTCTTGTACCTAATGATATTCTGTTCCTCCTAGGCCTTTTTCAGTTCTGAATGTGTGCATTTTACGTCATCTTTATGCCTTACAAGGGGAGATTATGTGTGATATATGGCTCCTGTAAGTACTAAAGGCTTTGGTATACTGGCCGGATGTTGGGCTATCCTTGGCAGGATATCCCTTCTGTTAGGAATACCGCAACAGTGAAGAGAAAGACAGCTACTGTTTTTTTAACAAGAAACATCATTATTAAATTATCATGTATGACATATATCATGTTACATTTATGTCTTCTTTTTCTTTCGGCCGTTCCCATTAGGGGTTGCCACAGCAGATCATCTGTTTCCATTTCTTCCTGTCCTCTGCATCTTGCTCTGTCACACCAACCACCTGCATGTCCTCTCTCACCACATCCATAAACCTTATCTTAGGCCTTCCTTTTTTCCTCTTACCTGGCAGCTCCATTCTTAGCATCCTTTTCCCAATATACCCAGCATACCTCTTAAGCACATGTCCAAGCCACTGCAATCTTGGCTCTCTCACTTTGTTTCTAAACCGTCCAGCCTGGGCTGACCCTCTAATATACTTATTCCTAATCCTGTCCACCCTTGTCACACCCAGTGTAAATCTTAACATCTTTAACTCTGCCATGTCCAGCTCTGACTCCTGCCTTTTTGTCAATGCCACTGTTTCCAACCCATATAACATAGCTGGTCTCACTACCCTCTTGTAGACCTTTCCTTTCACTCTTACTGGTACTCGTCTGTCACAAATCACTCCTGACACTCTTCTCTACCCACTCCACCCTGCCTGTACTCTCTTCGTCACCTCTCTTCCACACTCACCATTACTCTGAACTGTTGATGCCAAGTATTTAAACTCATCCACCTTCACCACCTCTACTCCCTGCATCCTCACCATTCCTCTATCCTCCCTCTCATTCACACACATATATTCTGTCTTAGTCCTACTGACCTTCAATCCTCTCCTCTCTAGAACATATCTCCACCTCTCCAGGGTCTCCTCAACCTGTTCCCTACTCTCACTACAAATCACAATGTCATCTACAAACATCATAGTCCATGGGGACACCTGTCTGATCTCGTCTGTCAACCTGTCCATCACCATTGCAAATAAGAAAGGGCTCAGAGCTGATCCTTGATGTAATCCCACCTCCACCTTAAACGCATCTGTCACTCCCACCGCAGATCTCACCATTGTCAGACTACCCTCGTGGGTCTACTTGAGATGTTCGAAATTTCAAAATGCCGGCATTCACATGGCCGAGATCATATCATCGACATTTTGAAATGTTGAACATGTATAGCGGAGATCCCTATACAGCACGGAACTGGGAGATTTCCCTTTTCTGCACTGTAGTGCGATCTCTGAGTAGGAATATTTTAGTAGCAGGGGTGTAAATGCAGTTTGTGAAGTGTTTTTTTGTGTTTTACATTATGTAGAAGATGTTCAACATTTCAAAATGTCCATCATATGGTCTCAGCTATATGAAAGTCGGTGTTTTGGAATGTTGAACATCTGAAGTAGATCCACCCTCGTACATATCCAGTACCACTCTTACATACTTCTCTGCCACTCCCGACTTCCTCATACAATACCACAATTCCTCTCTAGGCACCCTGTCATATGCTTTCTCTAAGTCCACGAAGACACAATGCAACTCCTTCTGACCTTCTCTGTACTTCTCCATCAACATTCTCAGAGCAAACATCGCATCTGTAGTGCTGTTTCCTAGCATGAAACCATACTGCTGATCACTAATCATCACCTCCCTTCTTAACCTAGCTTCCACTACTCTTTCCCATAACTTCATGCTGTAACTGATCAGTTTTATCCCTCTGTAGTTACTACAGCTCTGCACATCACCCTTAGTCTTAAAAATCGGTACCAAAATACTTTTTCTCCACTCCTCAGGCATCCTCTCACTTTCCAAGATTTCATTAAACAATCTGATTAAAAACACCACTGCCATTTCACCTAAACACCGCCATGCTTCCACGGGTATGTCATCTGGACCAACAGCCTTTCCATTCTTCATCCTCTTCATAACTATCCTTACTTCCTCCTTGCTAATCCATTGCACTTCCTGATTCACTATCCCCACATCATCCAACCTTCTCTCTCATTCTCTTCATTCATCAGTCCCTCAAAGTACTCTTTCCATCTGCTCAACACACTCTCCTCGCTTGTGAGAACGTTTCCCTCATTATCCTTTATCACCCTTACCCCCTGCACGTCTTTCCTAGCTCGATCCCTCTGTCTTTCCCCCTCCTTAGTGTCCAACCTTTCATACAACTCTCCATACACCTTATCCTTAGCCTTTGCTACCTCTCTCTTTGCCATTCACCTCATCTCCTTATACTCCTGTCTACTTTTTTCATCTCTCTGACAATCCCACTTCTTCTTCACCAACCTCTTTCTCTGTATACTTTCCTGTACTTCTTCATGTTACATTGCCATGTTACATTTATATAAATGACAATAAACCATAGCGACACAATCTCAGTTGCAAACATTATACATTCCAAATTGTGGCAACACAACTGTAGCTGCAAACATTATACATCGCTTTTAACATATCCAGTCATTGTTAGTCAGTCAGTACATAGCTCATTCAGATCCTGGCTTCTTTTAAGCCTAATTCCTCCTCTGCAGTATTGATCCCACAGTTCCCATTTTTTCCTATGTAATTTCCTCCTACCTTTTTTAAAGATCCCAGTTCCAGTTGTTTTAACTGTGTTACTATCTTTGCTACTTCTAGTAAAGTTAGTTTAGACTTTGATTTCCATTTTCTAGTCATTGCTTTTTTGGCAGTCATCATAATTAGACTCAGCAAGGCCTTACTATGTCTAGGCAATTCTGAGTTTGTATCATAGCTCAAAAAATCATTACCCTAGTCACTCCAATTTGTTCACCCAGCATCTCTGACAGAGCAACCTGCAGGGAATCTTTAAAGTCTACCAACTCATTACATACCCATAAAATATGTTCCCAGTTAGCTCTTTCTGCCCCATCACACCTCCAACATTTACTGTCTACCTGAGGAAGAAATTTTTGAAGTCTGCTTGGGGTATAAAAATACCTCTGTATGTACTTCCAGGCAAAGATTTGAAATCTTCTAGATTTTGCTGCATGTTTGGGAGACATACAAATATCTCCCCATTGCTTCTTTGTGAATTACTTATTTAATCTCTCTTCCCAGTCCTTTCTAACCTCCTCTGATTGATTCTTATAGTTACCATGCAATATTTTATATACTCTACTAATTATTCCTTTCTTAATGGCAACTTCTGCTCTAGATTGTACTAAAAACTCTTACCAGTGCTGGTCTTTCATTTAGGACCCCCCTATATCTTTCTCTTTGCCTATTGTCTGATATCAATCCTTGATATGGAAGGCGATGTTTAGCCTGCAGTCCAAATAAGTTCTTGCCATCTCCCCATTCTATTACCTTTCCCTCTCTGGTTATTTGCTCCCAGTACCTTGGTTCCTTTGCCAGTTTTCTCTAATATATTCACGCTCCCTCTTGCCTATTGTCTGTTTCCCTAATTGCAGTCATCCCTATTGGAAGAATCTCCTTTCTCTATTTCCATGTTGGCTTAGTTCTTAGAAGACCTTCTGCTACTTTATAAATATAATATTCCGTATGATAATTGTTGTTCTCCTTAAAGGTCTGCATCCAAAATTCCAGTCTCTCCCTGTTACTTGAGCTTCCCTTCTGTTTTATCATCATCTCTTTCCAGTATGAATTATAGATTTCTGCTTGTGCTTTGTATAGGAGCCTTAGCTGTGTTGCTCTGAAATACCCCTTTAACTCAGGTAATCCCAATCTGCCCTGATCTATTGGAAGAATAAGATTATCCCACTTGACTCTTGCCATCTTCCCCTCCCAGATAAAATCCTTTAGCTCTTTATTAATTGCTATCCACAAAGTCTCCTCTGGTTGATAAAAATATACCTGATCTGTGTATAAACGCTAAAGGGACTAAAACATTTTAACTCCTTGTATCTTACTATCTGTATCCATATAACAAAGCTTCCATTTTATCGGTTTTTGTATTATCCTTCCCACATATCCCTAGCTGCCGCACCAGTATCATTTTTAGTCCATACTCCTAAATACTTCATTTTATCATGTCCCCATAAATATGGATATTGCTGAATCAATTCATATGTGGGTACATAATTTACCGTTATTGCTTTTGTTTTTGCTTCATTATTTTTGTATACTAAAAAATTTGAAACTGTCTCAGTATGTTCCACAGCACTCTAATGTCCCTTTCTGGTTTTGTCAGGTATAAAATAATGTCATCTGCAAACAGAAACAACTTTGCTTGACTACCATACACATTATATCCTTGAATTTCTGAGTCCCTTATTTTTTTGCCAGTGGTTCTAAATATAATGCAAATAACAAAAGGGAGACAGGACACCCCTGTCTGGTTCCTCTGCTCAAGCAGAGGTTATTAGAGAGGACCCCACCCAATTTAATTTTCGCCGTTGATCCTTCATATTTCCTCCTAATTAACCTTATAATTTTATCAGGGAATGCAAATGCTTCCATTGCTCTGTTCATAAAATTTAAAACAAATACACAAATTAAAAACTTGTAAAAAACAAAAAGAGAGGCAGAATCAGCAAGTCCAACAAACAGTTTGTTCGTTGGACTTGCTGATTCTGCCTTTTCTGTTCATAAAATCCCAGCTTACTCTGTCAAATTCTTTCTCTGCATCAAGATGTACCAGCAACAGTGATATTTTCTTACATTCTGCTTCCCTCTGGATTATCACTGTTCTGTTTATGTTGTCAAATGTTTTCTACCACTCCACAAAACCACACAGATCCATATCTATGAATTTTGGGATCACTTTTACATTTTTTTTTTAGCCATTATAGACATAAACAGTTTATAATCATAATTTAGTATTGAAATGAGCCTGTATGAACCTGGAGCTGATGGATCCCGTAGTGGCAGTACCAGCCCCAGCAATGTTGGAGTAGGGCTGTCAATAGACCATCATAGAAGACCATGTGCACATGGCTCTGGCCAGTCCCAGCAGGGACATGGGTCCAGTCGACATGCCTCTGCCTCTGATGATGGTACCCAGTCTAGCTTAGTACCCAGTACTGTCCGTTGCACCCCTGCAAGGCACAGGTACTCTGTTTGTGGCCAGAGACGGTGATTTGTACAGCCTGGCAGGTACAGTCTGTGGCTGACCCACAACCTGCCGTATACGGCAGCCGCATGGTGGAACTGTGTGCATACAGACACACACACATAATCCAAACACCTAGGGCTAACACATACACACACATCACATCAACATTGACCCATGCTGTACTGTTGTCCCTCACACAAACACACACACACACACACACACACACACACACACACACACACACACACACACACACACACACACACACATACATGTTGATTGGATGGGTCAATGTCGGGCTCTGGCAAACCAACAACACACCCTGTGCATATGATGAAACTGTGCCTCCTCCTGATGTTGGTACTTCTCCTCTTTAAATACTTTTCAACAAAACCTTCTAGAGCATCATCAGTTTTTTTCCTTTCTAGCTTTCAAACTTCCACAGGAATACCATCTATTCCTGGGAACGTTCCTGTAGATTAGTTATACATCACCATTTTTATCTCTTCTCTTCCTAACTTGTTGGAGCCTTCTCTTCCTCTAGTCTTAGCATATTTAATTCCATTTGTACCTTTTCTTGATTTCCATATTTCTCTGCTTTATACAGACTTTCATAGAATTTCTGAAATATTTCTAATACTTCTACAGGATCCCTCATTATCTTCCTTGTAATAGCCTCCTTAACCTTAGTGACAGTCCTTTCTACTTTCTATTGTCTGAATCATTGTGCTAAAAGTATTTGGGCTCTAGAGTTATTATCAAAAAACAGTTGCTTAACACCAATCTTTCTAAACTCATGTATATTATTAAGGTAGTCCCTTATTTTCTGTTTAGCATTCTGTAGTTGCTCCTCTTCTTGTTCTGTGAGATTCCCCCTATTTTGCAATACTTTAATATTTCTGTAAACTCACTTTAATATTTGTCAGTCCCTTTCTTTTATTTCCAACCTATTTTTAAATTCCATTTTAATTTTATCCCACTCCCTAGCTATATTTTCAGGTTTATATCTTTTCTAATAGCTCCTGAATAATTTTCACTACCCATTCCTTAAATTCCTCTCTTTTCAACAGCTAGGAGGGAAAGCTCTGGAGTCTCATTTTTATTAATTACCCTTTGTTTTTATTTTAGTTATTATTGGTGCATGATCTGAAATAGTTACTGGGTGTGTATCAAGAACTTCAATTAAATGCACATGTTCCTGTGAAATGTAAAGTCTATCTAGCCTAGCCCCATTTTTTGTATCTTGGGGAATAATATGTAACTTCACTCCAAATTCCTAGTACTGAATTCACATCTTCCATGACAAATAATAATTGTCTTTCAGCTTTTCCCAGTTAGGGGTCGCCACAGGGGAACTCTCGTCAGCTAATGATTGGCAGTGGATTTTTACGGTGCCGAGTTGCCAGCCCGATGCCCAACCTTCAAAGAAGGCACACCCATTCACGCACGCACCTACCTGCATGTCTTTAACATCACTCGACTGCAGGGAGGACATGCAGACTCCACACAGAAGGCGCTCCAGGCGAGAATCAAACGGGAGAACCTCTTGCAGTGAGGCGACAACGCTAACCGCTGCACCATCTTCCATGCCAAATATTTTCCATGCCAAATATTTTCATACATTTCTTTAAAAATATACCCCCTTTTGTTATATTTCCCTTTCTGGGTCCCAAAGACACATCTTCACTGTTGCAAATCAAATTCCAGTTCCCACCTATAAATAATATTCTTTGCTGAAAACTGATTATTTCTCCTAGAATTTTCTTTCGATCTTTAATAGTAGTTTTCGGTGGAACATAAATACATGCTAATGTAATCCTCCTCCCTTGCCAGTAGCCCCTTAACACTACAAATCTAGCATTATTGTCTTTTTCCCTCTTCTATTACTATTGGAGCTCCTCTTGCAATTAATATAAGTACTCCTCTCTTCCTTTGCCCCAGGTATTCTGCTGAATAACCATCCTGAAAACCTTTCTTTATCAAATTCACATGTTCAGTTCTTTCCAAGTGTGTCTTCTGTAGCATAACTATTTGCACTCTACATTTTTAATACAGTTCACTACTCTTTCTTTTTTGGATTTTGTTATTGATTAATAAAGACAGACTGCAAGTTCAATATTAAATATTTTAATCCAACCATTCAAAGCTACAACAGGAACAGGAGCATCCAGTCCTTATCACATCCACTAATTATGTCTCCCTCCTTCTGCCTTCCTCTATCTCCACCTAGTGGCACAAGACCAGAGCACAACTTATCCCCCCTTAATTAAGAAAACAGCATATTCCCCTTTACTTAAGAACAGCACTACCCTTACAATATGCAAATTAAACACCATTAACATTGTAATTAACACTGAATTACATCAACATTTATATTTATGTAACATAGTCCTCAAGCCAACGAGGTCTCCTTCTAACAAAAGCTGGGGGAATGTGAGGAGATTCAGGCATTGGTGTCACTACAGATTGAAGCAGAAATTCTACTGGAGCATCTCTTGAAGCATCACTCGCCTCAGGTGCATTTGACTTAGATAAATGGGAAAAATGCCATTTTTTTCCATCTGCCAACAAGTAAGTACATGGACCAATTTCCTTTTGAATTTCCACAGGTTGTGAAAATCTTGGATGTGCTTTTGGAACGTAGTGGATTCCAAATATGCACCTTGTCCCCCTTTAAAAATGAGGAAGCTGTGCTCCACGTCAAGTATCGGAATATTTTTTCATTTTCTCTTAAAGAGAAGAGATCCTTTTACCAACAGTATCAGCATTAACCATGCAGGAAACAGGAGGAAGAAGAACATTGAGGCATGTTTGCTTTTTCCGGCCAAGAAACAATTCAGAAGGGGAAACTCCTGCAGTAGCATGTGGTGTTGCATGATATACCTGAAGAAATTCTGAGACAACCGGTTTCCAAGGTTTCACCTGTAAGATAGCAGATTGTATGCAACCTTTTAGAACACGATGAAATCTTTCAATGGCATGATTTACAGCTGGGTGGTATACTGAACTATGTCTGTATTGTATATCTCTTTCTGCAAGAAACGCTGCAAAATCTGCAGAGGTAAATTGACATCCATTATCTGATACAATGGTACGCGGATGTCCAAACTGGCTGAAAACTGAAGTGAGGGAGTCTATAACATTTTGAGTAGTGACAGAGGCAATGAAGGCAACTTCTGGCCACTTGCTGTGACAATCAATGAGGGTTAGGGCATAACGGCAATTCCAGATAGCCATTTCAAATGGACCCACTACATCTATGGCCAGCTTTTGCTAAGGTTCAGGTGGAAATAGAACAGGTTGTAAAGGTGCCGCTGAAGGATTGGCAGTCTTGTCAGAAGATTGGCAGAGTTGACAATTTTTAACTTGAGCTGTGTGATCCGTACCTGGCCACCAGTATAGTTCACGCAGTCACATTTTGATTCTCAGCACGCCTTGGTGGCCTTCATGTGCAAGCATCACCAAAGTGTGGTGCAGAGAAACAGGAGCAATGTGATGAGTGCCACAGAACACAAACTCATCTTGTACACTGAGTTCATCTCATAATTGGAAATATGGACACATGTTTGTGTCCACTGCATTAAGAGAAGAAGGCCAACGTTTGGTAAGCTGGGTTCGTAGAGTGGAAAACTCACTGCAGGAGGCAGAGGCAAATTCACCAGGTGACAGGGCAATTAAAGCAGCAGACAACATCACCACAAATTCAGGTTCAGGTTCAGGTTCAGAAATGTCTTCAGCAGTAGCAGGGAAGGGAAAGTGAGAGAGACAATCAGCAATGTAATTCTATGACCCAGAATGATAAGCAACGGTATAGTTGAAAGACAGCAGTCATGCTGCCCAAAGTGAAATCTGCATGCCTGCCCAATCAGACCATTTTGAGGACAGTAGTGTAGTCAACACATGGAGATCAGTACAGAGAATACATTTTTGAACTCACAAGTGAGTTCTCCATTTTTCAACAGCTCACACACATCCAAGAGCCTCTTTTTAAATCGTAGAATATTTCCTTTCAGCAGCAGTACGAGTTCTAGATGCAAAGGCACCAGTCTGTTCTGTATGGTCAGGGCAAACTTGAGCAAGTGCAGTTCCAAGCCCATAATCAGACCCATCAGTAGAAACTACAGTAGGCAAATCAGGGTCAAATAAAGCCAAGGCTGGACTGTCAATCAGCCACTGTTTCACTGACATAAAAATGCACTGAGCTTCCTCAGACCAGGAAAATGGCATATCTTGGTGCTGGTAGGCATGTAAGGGTTCTACAATGGTGGCAAAGTGTGAAATAAAGTTATTATACCAAGATGCAAGTCTAAGGAAGGAACATAACTTGGAAACATCAGTGGCAGCTGGAGCATGGAGAAGAGCCTCAAGATGCTCCTGATCAGGCTGTATCCCTTGTGCTGAAACAGTATGGCCCAGAAAACACAAACTGGCCTGATTGAAATGACATTTTGATTAATTTGACTGTAATCCTGCATCTTTTATGCATTTAAGAACTGCTTGACGCATCTGATCATGGTCAGCATGTGTGCATCCCCACAAAATTATATCATCTAAGTCGTTTGCAACATTTGGCTACCCCTGAAAAATTGTAGCAAGCATCTTTTGAAAAGTCTTAACTTGCAATTTTTTCATAAAATTTTCTGAGTGTTTCCAGTGTCTCTTTTCCTGGATTTTATCTTTTGAAAAGCAGACGGAGCAGATGCTAACCCATATGGAACCTGAAAAAAACAGAACAAGCTGTCAGGAGTAATAAAGGCAGTCAAGTCATGGCTGTCTTCATGATGCAAAAGCTAAAAGTATGCACTTTCTACATCAATGGTAGAGAACACTGTTGCTCCTTTCAGCAAGGATAGCATTTTATCAATGAGAGGAAGAGGAAAACTGTCCATAATGATAGCTTTATTAGGTTCTCTCAAATCAACACATAGGCGAATACCACCAGTCCTCTTTTCAACCACCACAATGGGCAAGACCCAGAGAGAAACATCAGTTCTTTCAATAATCCCTGCTTGAAGATGACAATTGAGCTCTGCACTTACATCCTGCTGAACTGACAGAGGTAAGCGACATAATTTTTGTCATACTGGAGTAACAGAATGTAATACTTTAACTTTGTGTACGAAGCCTTTTGTACAAACCAGGGACAGAGGAGGTAATGGAGCTGTTGAAAGATGCATGACAGGAACCAAGTTCATGGTGGCACATGGTAAGACAGTACTGCCATTAAAGCACGAATGTAGACCTTTATTAAATCCATACCCAACATAGGAGTTCTAGATTCCACAATGAAAACAGATGTAGAGCATATAACATCACCTTTGGACACATTAACTGGTAAGCAGCCAAGTACAGGAGGTAGATCATGGGACTACGTCACTAACTTAAATGACGGTGGCAATAAAGGTTCCCCTTGAAAGTGTGCATCATATATACATTTAGGCAAAATGGAAACTGATGAGCCAGAATCTACAGTGTGATCCACAAGTGCAGTAGCAGTTGAAGTTTTCATTGTGACACTGCAACGGATTCTCTCAGATGATGCATGGTCACTTAAATAAAGGATTTGAAGCTTAGCTATGGCAACTTCCTGCACAGAGCATGTATGCAAAGAACTGCAAATGTGCAAAATGACCATTCTTTCAGTAGCTGTTACATTTAACAGAAGCAGCAGGACAGTGTTTATCATTGGCAAGATGCTTATCAGATCCACAATGATAACAAGCATGAAAAGGGACTGTAAGCTGTGAAACAGGTGGGAGCTTGGAAGAATGCCTGTGGCAGTGGCAGCAGACCAGTTGGGTATGTAAAGTTTATACTGGGACTGGTCTGTCACCCAAAATAAACTTTGTCTGCTCACCTGCAGCTTCAATTTGCATAGCAATCATAATAGCTTTATCGAAAGTCAAGTCGGGTTCTAAAAGCAATCATTCACATATGTACGATGACTAGACACATGTTCCACCAACTGGTCACGTTTCATCCAGTTTAGTATCAAACTCACATTTAACTGCTAAGTCTCGTAATGCAGCCACATACTGAGGAATAGTTTCATAGGCAGCCTGAGCACATTTTATAAAAGCCTGCCACTCAACAACATTTCTCTGTGGAGCAAAACAAGCTTGTAAAGCCCTAATGGCATCCTCCAGTGACATACTTTAGTTTGGAAGCATGTAAAACAGTCTCTGATCTTTTGTTCTCAGTCAGTGAAGGAGAAGTGCTTTTTTATGTGCTTCCAACCATTCACCTCCTGATGCACCAACAACTAGCATGTAATTATTAAACATTTTCAGCCGCATATCAAATGGTATAGCAAGTTCACCTGGACATAGACAAAATGGCATTGTAAACAAGCAGAAACAAGTAAGTACCTCATCGCGAATTGTTAAGTGGTCAGATGATTAACATAGACAGACTCCAAGTTCAGTATTAAAGATTTTAATTGAACCATTCAAACCTACAACAGGAACAGAAACATCAGTCCAACAGGAAGAGGAATATCCAGTCCTCATCACATCCACTAACTCTGTCTCCCTTCTTCTGCCTTCCTCTATCTCCATCTAGTGGCACAAGATCAGAACACAACAGATTTATCTGTGAGACCATTAATGTTTAAAGACATCATAGAAATAATCATATTCTTGAGGGATTATTATTCTCATTATTCCCACCTTTTATGCACAACAGCTTTTTTGTTAAGTGTCTAGTTTCAGATTTTGTGTTACATGCATGCACTGTTTGGCAGGTTAATCTTTTATACAACTGTTTTTTGTCATCTGAGCTTATGTCACATCTTGCAGAACTTTCTGTTTTTTTGAAAATCCTCAAATAAACACACACACACACACACACACACACACACACACACACACACACACACACACACACACACACACACACACACGCACACACGCGCACACGCACAGGCACAATACCCCCCCAAAACCTACTAATTTAACAGACAAAACTATGTACATCTTCACATATTGAAGTTTTATCTCCTTAATAGGAACATAAGTTCCAAACTGATAGTCACACACACAAACCCAAGCTAAATAGAAAGAACGCTTAATGCTAAGATGTATGGTAGAGCCTGTAATTCTGCTAAGTGTTGTCTGTTTTTACCTTATCTTTATATCTCTTCTAGCTGGGAAGACACTTGAATAGTTTCAGAAAACATTTTCTCCAAGCCATTTCTCTTTATCAGATTGTCTGCTAGTAACATAAGAGCCAGATACAGGACTATTTGCTAGAAAAAAGACCTTATAATATTCAATTTTCTTTTTCATTTACTTCCTTTCTGTCAAAACTTGTTACTATAAAACGCTACAGGGCTTAACACAGTCATTCCCCAATGCAAGAATGAGAAAAAGCACACTATGTTTTTCTTTTGTCATGCTCTTTTAACCAGATCTCCTTGTTTTGTTTTACACTGCAATGCCTACATTTCTTAAAACTAAACAAGGAGAAAGAGCGAATAAGGGAGAAAGAAACAAAAAGAATAAACAGAAGCACCTATTTACATTAGTATCCTCATTACACTTAAAAATAACTGAAACAAATGTACCTTATAACATGCAGAGAAAATCATGTACCACTTAAGTAATACTGTTAAGAAAAAAATGTTGTTTTACTTACCATTAACTCACCCTCCTCCCCTCTCCTGATTATTTTTCTGAGCATTAATGACACGAATTAGGGCATATGCTTTATAGTCCCCTACAAGTTTAACAAAGTCCAAGAAAGTCCAATATTTCCATATTCTTTTGTTCTATTCCTGTTCATCTCAGTGTCCCAAACCCTCTCTCTGCTTCATCTCCAGTGCACTCTCAATTCTTCTAGTCAACTTCTGTGCTTTTTTCCCCTCTCTCAATCATTTTCTGTTGAAACACTGGGAAAGGTTTCACTGGCACAGTCTCTCTGTGGTCTTTATTACCAGAAGAACAAGAAGTAGAATCTCTTTCTCTTTCACAGCTCACTTTTTGTTGGACAAACTTTTGTATTTCTTCCTTAGTATGTACTTCATCAAAAAATGTTTTTACTCCTCGAGAAAAAAATATTTTGAGGATAGCTGGGTACAGCAGTTTGAATCTCAGGCCTGCTTTTTGGTATTCCTTATATAATAGAATACATTTATTCCTTTTCTGCCCAGTGTACAAAGAATAGTAATTCTCCGCAAACACTTTGCTGCCTCCCACTTTTATCACTTTGTCCTTCTGCCACAGTTTTGTCAGAATCAACTCCTTCTGCTGATAAGATTGCATTTTTCCTATTAAAGGTCTAACTTGTTTTCTCATAGCCAGGTTTGGAGTGTACACATGATGTGCCTTTTCAATTAACAGTTTCTGTTGTGGAATGCCAGTCCAGTTGCTTATTTGTACTGTCACAAAATTAATAGTCTGTTCCTTCCAGCTTCTTTGGTAAAGCTGAAAAGCTCAGGTTTTTCCTACATGCTCTGTCCTCTAATTCTATTATTTTTTGAAACATCACTTCTTGTGCCTCTCATATTCATCTAGCCTTTTCTTCATTTCAACCTCTGAGTTTTGCAGTTATGCCACCAAATTCAAAATATCTGTTCAAAGCTTCTTCCATTTTTCCAGCTTTTTATTGTTTGTGTTGATACATTCCATCAGTGTTTTGTTTATTTTAACCAGGAATGTTGCAGCTGCTTTATACTTCCCTCTAGGTTACTGGAAGTCTTGTCTGGAACTTGCACTGCTTCTTTCTGAACAACTGCAGCACTTTCCCAGTCTGTGTTTTTTCCTTAACGTTTATAGCTGATTTTCCACCAGGTTCTTTACAGACCTCTCAACCATACTGAATTCATTTGTATTTACTGGTTTTGAGGGCAAAATATTGGAGTGCCACAAATTCCTGAGTGGCCCCCTTAATTTCCTGGTCTCTCTCCCTCTCTCTCTTTTTTTTTTTTTTTAGTAATTTACCACTTGATGTCACCAAGCATCACCAGCCTATAGGGGCGTGCGTGATGACATTAGCTACTGCCTGTTGGACTGAAATGGAAATAGGGATGGCGGGTGGCATAACATTTATTTAAATGTAAAACACTTGTAGTCCAAAATATGGCAGGTAGTTTCAGTGTAAAAAACTCTTTTTTATTCAACTACAGACAAATAAGCGCTTTCACAGATAACTTCTGCTTCTTCAGATACAAATGCATACTAACTACTGTGTAACTTATATACCTTGAACCAACTAATTAAGTCACAATCATCTTAAATAAACATCCTTCATTAAGTAAAAACATTCAATCCTTCACTGTGTAAACATGATTCTAAAAAGTATAAAGAATAAACACATAAAAACACATGTATAAAGAATACATATATAAAAAATGCACATATAAATATACAAACATAAAAAATGTGCTCAAATATAAACATATACTGTTAAAAATCCCTAATACTTAATGTAAGTAAGCATGTCATAAAATGACTTAACATTTAATTTATTCAATGGTCTTGCTTTAAGTTTTGGTCTTATAGGTGTCCTGTTGTTTAACCAATGCCCAGAATCTGCTTTCAGTCTTATAATCCATTTTGCCTCAAGCTGTTCTGTCCTGTTTCTAATGTCCCCCATTCTGATGTTGTCGTATATTTTACATATAACTAAAAAAGTAAAATTGTGTGTGTTATCATTCACTTTAATATGTTTAGATAATGCACTAACATCACATTTTTTTCTGTATCTGGTACATATGTTCCTTGATACTATCTCTAAGGGCTCTATCTGTTTTTCCCACATAGAAACAAAAACATACTGAACATTGGGCTAAATAAATAATATGTTCTGAAGTACATGTAGCTGAAATGTTAAATACATATTCCCTGCCTTTGTCAGGATGTAAAAACTTATTACTATTACTTAAATATTTACACATGGAACATCTCCCACATAGACAAGTCTGTCCATCTGTTTTCCTTATATTTTCATTCTTAAAATAACAAAGTCTTCTCTTTAAAGAGTGCATATTCTTATGAGCAAAACTTGGTCTAGATTCCAGTAAGGAACTAATCTCTTTATCTGTCATCAAAATTTCCCAGTGCTTCTCGATTATATTTTTATACAGCCTCACATCAGTGGAATAAAACAGAGGAAATCTTATTTTATTTTCTGTCTTCTTTTTATGTGTTGTATGTACTGACATATTATTCCTTTTAGAAAAATATGGTCTAGTTCTGTTTTCCCTCATTTCGACCAATATATCTCTAGTTTTATTAATTCCATCCTTATGGTAACCTCTCTCTACAAAACGTACATCTGCACTAGGATGCATAGGAAGGATTGCAGGAAGAATAATACTCTTCATAGCTCCAGTATGCATCCTAGGCATATCACGAAGAATATTGTCAAGAATCAGGTATTACGTTGTAGGAGACTTAACACAGACAGGAAAGATCTTGTGGAAGCAATGAATAGCCTGACCACAGACCTCATCGAGAGGGGATAGAAAACATTTGATACTGATAAAGCTTTAGAGGAAGTTGATTCCGTTGATGGCCACAGGACTAAGCCTTATTTCTCTGGTGGGCATCCAGTCAATGCACAACACGTAGGACAGGTAAATGCTCAGAATGCAAATAGACTGTGTTTAACCTTTGCTAGTAATGTCAGTAGGACATGTGAGATAATTAAAAAGAACTGGCCCATTCTGCTTACTGATCCTAGCATCAGTTGTATTATAGGATCTACACCCAGCTTTAGTTTTAGGAACAATAAAAATTTGAAACAGAGGTTGTGTTATAAGCAAAATAGTACGTGTGAGATATTTGTTTCACAATGCAGAGGTACTTATCAATGCAGAGCCTGTAAAGTGTGTGGTAATATTTGGTCTACTTGTATGGTCATGTACCCAGTACACCAGAAGCCTATAGAGTTTTCATTTCATGCTGATTGCTCCACTAAGAATATTGTTTATTTGGCTAAGTAGGACAGGTAAATGCTCAGAATGCAAATAGACTGTGTTTAACCTTTGCTAGTAATGTCAGTAGGACATGTGAGATAATTAAAAAGAACTGGCCCATTCTGCTTACTGATCCTAGCATCAGTTGTATTATAGGATCTACACCCAGCTTTAGTTTTAGGAACAATAAAAATTTGAAACAGAGGTTGTGTTATAAGCAAAATAGTACGTGTGAGATATTTGTTTCACAATGCAGAGGTACTTATCAATGCAGAGCCTGTAAAGTGTGTGGTAATATTTGGTCTACTTGTATGGTCATGTACCCAGTACACCAGAAGCCTATAGAGTTTTCATTTCATGCTGATTGCTCCACTAAGAATATTGTTTATTTGGCTAAGTGTAACATATGCAGTGCATTCTACATTGGTAAAATGAACCGTATGTTGAAGGGGAGAGTAATGGCATCTTAATGACATACAAAATAATAAGTCCACAAATGCACTGGCTAAGCATGTGTCAGATCTTGGTGTTCAACATAGTTTTAGATTTTTGGTTTTGCAAAAAATTAATGAAAGTCTGAGAGAAGGTGATATTAATAATGAGACTGAATGTATTGAACTGAGATGGATTATTGACTTTAAGGCCTATTTACCTCCTGTCCTTAATAGTGCCGTCTCTTTAAAACCTCTTTTGAAAAAAAAAAGAGGTTTACCACACTGATTTTTAATATGTGTCTTTATTGGTTGTTGGTTTTATTTAAATCCTGTGTCTTTGTATTCTGTATTAAGGTCTGATGAAGAGGATTGCCTCGAAAGTGCTTACCTATTTTTGTAATAAATAACAGTGTGTTTTTATCCTCCAGCCTATACGCCTATATATTTTTTTCTCATTTGTACGTTTTGGGTTTATTGGTTCCACCAGCTTTCTAGTGTTTATTGCCATATTTTAGTTGTCTGTTCTTCAGTTTGTGTTTGAAAGTTGGTATCCCACAATTCCATTGGAGTGGGTGGGATTACATAATTGTGTTTGCAAATTTTATGTTAATCAGCATACAGATTTGTACCTATTTTTCATGGGCCTTTGTCCAGATTTTGTATGTTTCCAGGTTGAGAATTATGGTTCTTGATGTTTCTTTTTTCCTGGAATCTAGGCAGTACACTTACTAGTCAAGTTACTGAAATTTACCTAGAAATCTAGGTCCACTGGCTTTCTCTGCTAAGTGTCTGTGTTCAGACTGGGAGAGCCACAATTAATCTGTGCAGCCATCTTGGAAGTGGGAAAGGCATCTACTGTTATGGTAAGATTTTACACAACTGTACTTTCTCTCACTATTAACCTTCTACTACAGTTTAATGCACCAGATTATGCGGAAATTTACCAGTAACACTGTTTATGGAAAATGCAATAATACATTACTAAGGCTCAAAATCTCAGTAGAGTACACAGTTCTGTCACAACTGAATTAAATTACAAGACTATGGGGTATCATGGTTTAAAATACAAATGGATAGCTTTTTCAAGTAATTCTACTTCTGGAAATAGAAGGGCAGAATAACTCAGAAGCACAGTCTTCCAATAACAGCTAAAATATAAGGCTATGGTCCCAGAACTATGTTAAAAATGCAAACAGATGCACCAGAGCAGAAAAGTACCACCACTCAGATCACCAAGTACAATTCAAATATTTAACCAGAATGTATCTAATTAAAATAATTTTCTTTGCTTTCTTTTGAAAAGATAGTTACAGTTCCACACTTCTCCAAGTCTTGGATAAAAGACACTGGGTGGCTGGCTTCCAAGATGGCTGCACACTGAGTAACAGCTTAATTTCAGCTCTCCCAGTGTGAATACAGAAACTCTGAAAATAGAGCCAGTGAATGTGCCTTTTGTGTAAATTTCAGTAACTGGCTAGTAAGTGAATTGCCTGGATACCAACAAAAAAGAAATTCAGAGAACCTGAAAGAAAATGAATCATAAAAGGTGAGGAGAAAATACTGACTGGGAAGAATTCTTCAGCTTTTCAGCAAAAAGTAGTGCAAACTTCAGCTTTGGTGCAAGACATGAGTTCCAGTACCCTAGACGAAAAAAATAAGACAGATATGCTCAGAGTTGATTAAAATAAATGAAACACTGAAGGAATATATCAACTCAAATAACAAAAGGCTGGAAAAATGGAGGAAGATTTAAACAGGTATTCAGATGAAGTGTTAAAACTGCGAAAAGCACAGGCTGAAATGAAGAAAAGAATGGCTTAGTATGAGACTACTCAATAAAAAATAATAGAACTAGAGGATGGAGCATGTAGAGAATTTCTGCTATACCAGAGAAGCTGGAAAGACCAGACTGTATTAACTTTATGAAGCACAAATAAGCAGCTGGACTGGTATTCCACAGCTGGAGTTGTTAATTCAAAGGGCGTATTGTTTGTATGCTTCCAAACCTGGCTATGAGAAAGCAGCCTATACCTTTAATAGTAAAGATTCAATCCTACCAGCAGAAGGAGTTGATTCTGAGAAAACTGTGGCAGAAGGACAAAGTACCAAAAGTGAGAGACAGTACGGTGTTTGTGGAAAATGATTATGCACTGTACACCAGGCAGAAGAAAAGTAAATTCATTCCACTAATCAGTGAATTTTGAGAAGCAGGTATGAGATTCAAGCTGTTGTATCCAGCTGTTTTCTGAATATTCTTTTCTGGAGGGTCGAAATCATTTTTTGATGCAGAACATGCTAAGGAGAAAATACAAATGTTTGTCCAGCAAAAAGTAAGCAGAAACAGAAGGAGATTCTGCTTTTTTTCTTCTAGTAATAATGCCCATAGAAAGACTATGTAAGTAAAACCTTTTCCAATGTTTTAAAGGAAAATGTTTGAGTAACAGGAAAAAGCACAAAAGTTGACTAGAAGAACCAGGAGTATGTTAGAAATTAAGCAGAGACTGGATTTGGGAGATGGTGATTAACAGGAAGAAAATCAGCAACTCAGAAATTGAGAAATAAATGTGGAATTACAGAGCATTAATTATATTTGTGAAACATGACAGAAGACAAAAATCTTGTAATATTGGACTTCTTTGACTTTGACAGACTTGTAGGGGACTACAAAATGTACATCCTACTTCATGTCATTAATATTTGTAAGAGCATTTAGGAGAGGGAAGAGGAAGGAAAGAGTCAATTGTAAGTAAAACAAAATTTTGTTCTTAACAGTAGCATTTTTTAATGCATGACATAACCTGCATGCTACAAAATTAAGCTTTCTCGGTTATTTTTGAATGTAATAAGGATACTGCAGTAAACAGGGGCCCCTGTTTTGCCCTCTTCATTCTTTCTCCTTGATCAGTTTTAAGAAATGTAGGCACTGCAATGTAAAAAAAGAGGAAAATGATGGACAAAAGAACATGATACAAGAAAAATTTATATGCTTTTTCTTACTCTTGCATAGGGAAATGACTGGATTAAGGTCCTTGGCTTGATCTAGTAACAAGTTTTGAGGGGAAGCAAATACATAAAAAGGAACAATGATTATAATTAAAAGTTTTCATCTAGCAAATAAATGAGTGCTTTTAGTAGAGGCAACTGTGTATCTGATTCTCATATCTCTACAGAAATAATCTGATAAGGGGCAATAAAAACAAAATATCTCTTTCTTTCAATGACTTTCTTTTAATGGCTAGGAGACAATGTTTTCTGAAAGCATTCAAGTCTTTTCTAATCTGGGAGAGGAATAAAGATAAGACAACAATAGAGAGCACTAAGTTGAAGTAGAAACACAAACTATACCATACATCTTAGCACTAATAAACTTCCTTACAGGTTAATCCAAATATGTGAGTGTGGTCATTAGTCTGGGACATTTGTTCCTATTAGGAGGGATAAACTTCCATATTTGAAGATTTACGTAGTTTTGTGTGTTAGTATTAAAAGTTAATAGGTTTTAGGCATATTTGGTGAGAGGAGGGTTGTTTGATTGTTTTCACTAAAAGAAAAAGTTTTGCAAAATGTGACATACATTCAAATGGATATGAAAAGAAGAAACTGTATGAAAGATAAACCTGTCAAACATTAGTATATGCATGTAACAAAAGTTGAAACTATAAATTTAAAAGAAGCTGTTACATATAGGTGGGAATAATTACTACTTAACATAATGGTAACACTTGGTCTCACAGATATATACAAAAAAAAGAGTCATTCATAGGTTCATACTAAGCTAACTGCCCTTGCGAGCCATTTTAAGCCTAGCCAATTATCCTTTGTGAGAGTCAAACTCTGCACCTTGTGTTTGTAAGACAAACACCTTAACCATTAGGCCACTCCCCCAACTATATTAAAACGTATAGAGAGCAAATAGCTATGCTACAGCAGACATGTGGAAAAATTGAGCATGTGAATTTGATAAAGAAAGGATTTCAGGATGATTATTCAGAGGGATATCTGTGAGAAAGGGAAAGGAGAGTGTGCTTATATTAATTGCAAGAGGAGCTTCAATAGTGATAGAAGAGGAAAAAAAAATATAATAATAGTAGATTTGTAGTCCTAAGGGGCTACTGGCAAAAGATGAGGATTACATTGGCATGTATTTATATTCCACCTAAAACTGCTATAATGGAGCTTGAGAAAATTCTGGAAGAAATAATTAGATTTCAGAAGGGAATATTACTTACAGTTGGGGAGTGGAATTTGATTTGCAGCAGTGAGGATGTATCTGGGGGGCCAAGAAGGGAAAATATAACAAAAAAGGGTACACGTTTGAAGAACTTTATGAAAATATTTGGCATGGAAGATGTGACTTCAGTAGTAGGAGTTTAGAGTGAATTTAAATATTATTCCTCAAAGTACAAAAACTAGGCTAGTCAAGACTGAAATTATATTTCACAGGAACGTGCATTTAATTGAAAGTTTTGATATACATCCAATAACTATTTCAGATCACACACCAATAATAACTAAAATAATGCAGGGTAATGTAATAAAAATTAGATGCTGGTACTTTCCCACCTATCTGTTAAAAAGAGAGGAATTATGGAATGAGAAGTGGAAATTATTCACAAGTTATTAGGGAAGATAGAAATTTCTTCTGAAAATATAGCTGGGGGTGGGATAAAATTAAAGTGAAGTTTAAAAATAGGGTGGAAGTAAAAGAGAGAGAGATGGTTAAGATGTAACAAGAGTTATTTAGAGGGACTGACAAAGGTTAAAGTATTGCAGAACAGGGGGAATCTCACAAATCAAGAAGAGGAGCAATTGCAGAATTCTAAACAGGAAATAAGGAACTACCTTGACAATATACATGAGTTTAGAAAGGCTGCAGAGCACAAAATCTTTTAGCACAATGACTCAGGCAACAGAAAGTAGAAAGGGGTGTTGCCAAGCTTAGGGAGCTTATTAACAAGGAAGATAACAGAAATCCTTTAGAGGTACCAGTAATATTTGGGAATTTTTATGAAAATCTGTACAAAGCAGAGAAATATGGAAATCAAGAAAAGGTACAAATGGAATTAAATATGCCAAGGCTAGTGGGAGATGAAGCTCAATTACTAACAGTTAGGATAGGAGGAGATGAGATAAAAATGGTGATGCATGACCAATCTGCAGGAAAGTCACCAGGGATAGATGGTAATTCTGTGGAAGTTTAGAAGCTAGAAGGGAAAAAAACTGATAAAGATCTGGAGAGTTTTGTTTCACACTATTTTAAAAGGAGGAGAAACACCAACATCCTGAAAGAGAGCAGCAGTGGCTGTAATACCTAAAGATGATAAAGACCCATCAGATCCAATGGTAAACAGGCCCATTTTAATTCTAAACCATGATTATAAAGTGTTCATGTCTATAACGTCTAAAAGAATGGTGACGGTGATGGCAAAACTGCTAGATATGGATCACTGTGGTTTTGTGGAGGGAAGGCAACATTAATGGAACAACAACGATCCAGAGGGAAGCAGAATGTAAGAAAATACCACTGTTGTTGGTGGGTCTTGATGCAGAGAAAGCATGTGACAGAGTAAACTGGGATTTTATCAGAGCAATAGAAGCATTTGCATTTCCTGATAAAATTATAAGATTTATTAGGAGGATATATGAGGGCTCAGAGGCAAAATTAAAGTGGGTGGTTTCCACTCTGATAAGTTCTGTTTGCACAGAGGAACCAGGCAGAGGTATCCTCTTTCCACTTTGTTATTTTAATTATGTTTAGAATCATTGGCAAAGAAAATAAGGGACCTAGAAATTCAAGGATACAATTTGTATGGTAGTCAAGAAAAGGTGGCTTTATTTGCAGATTATATTATTTTATACCTGATAACACCAGAAAAGGACATTTAAGTGTTGTGGAACATTTTGAGACAGTTTCAAGTCTTTTTGGGATACAAGATTAATGAAGATAAAACAAAGGCAATAGCTATAAACTATGTACCCACACACAAATTGGTTCAGCAATATCCATATTTATGGGGGCATGATAAAATTAAGCTCTTAGAAGCAAGGATTCAATAGGATTCTGTTATGGCAGCTAAAAATATGTGGGAAGAGAATAAACAAAAGATAATACGAAAACTGAGAGATTGGAAGCTCTGGTTTATGAATCTGGATAACAAAGTACAAGCAGTCAAAATGTTTTAGTCCCTTTAGTTTTATACACAGGTCAGACATATTTTTATCAACCAGAGGAGAAATTGTGGATAGAAATTCGTAAAGACTTGAATGATTTTATTTGTGAGGGGAAGATGGCAAGAGTCAAGTTGGATAAGCTGGTCCTTCCAAAAATACAAGGGAGTATGGGATTACCTGATTTGAAAGGTATTTCAGAGCTACACAGTTAAGGCTTCAGTATATACCACAAGCAGAAACCTATAATTCAAAGTGGAAAAGGATGATGACAGAACAGGGGAGAAGCTCAAAAAACAAGGAGAGACTGGGATTTTGGATGTAGGTCCTTAAGGAGAATAACAATAACCATACAGAATATTATATTCATAAAGTAGCTGAAAGTATTCTAAGAACTAAGACAACAATGGAATGGAGAAAGGAGATTCTGCCGATAGGTATGACTGCAATTAGGTATACAGACAACAGGCAAGAGGGGACTAGAATTTATTGGAGAAAACTGGCAAAAGAACTAAGGTATTGGGATCAAATGATTAAAGAGGGAAATGTGATAGGATGGGAAGAGGTCAAGAATGCATTTGGACTACTGGCTAGATATCACCTTCCCTATCAAGGAATGATGTCAGAGTATAAGCAAAGAGAAAAAATAGGAGGATCCTTGAGCGAAAGGCCAACAGTGGTAGACTTTTTAGTAGAATCTAGAAAAGAAGCTGCTGTTAAAAAAAGGGATAATTAGTAGGAATCAATCAGAGGAGGTTAGAAAGGATTGAGAAGAGATACTGGATAAGCATTTCACAAAGAAACAATGGAGGGATATATGTATGACTCCATAATATGCAACAAAGTCTCGAAGATGTTGGGTCTTTGTGGTGTAAACCTTAGCTCTAGATGATTGTCACTGCTGAAGTGACACCCCTATCCCATGTACAAAAATGGGAAAAAAGAGGTTGTGGCTAGCTAGCTGGATGGATATATTAAATATTTATTTTTTCAATATAAAATCTTCCTTTGGCTCTCTTAATTAAACCTTTCATATCATAAAATTGGAGAATGATCTAGTAACAGACTTGGAAGGACATCCATTGTTGAAACAGAGTGAACTAGACAATTAGAAACAATTAAAAAATCCAAAATTGAACATGTTTTAAAGTTAGAAGAGAAAAAGGTGAAACCAGTAAAATTAATCTATTTTTATGATGTCAATAATGAATGAAAGCATAGACCAGAAAAAAAAATCTGTCAGTAGTTCAGCATGTGTGCTTTAAGAAGGACTGTCTATGTCAGCATTAACGTCTCTTGCAATAATAATATTGTCCAAGTTTAGAAAGCTTAATTCATATGCAAGCTGTCATAAAAATATTGTAACCACTAAAAAGGTGCATAATGTAGAATCAATAACGAAGTCATAATTTCCTGTCTGGAATTTTATTACCAAGATTCTAGCTTTAGCACCTCTAAATTGATTAATAACATGAAATCTGTCTGAGTACAGTAATACAGCAGTACCTTGAGATTTATCTGATTATTAAAACCTTCTTTTACTTTATTGTCAAAAGTATTTAAATTATTGTGAGCTAAATGAATTTCTTGTAAACATGAAATTTTAGTAGTTAATATTTCAAAAATTTTAACAAGTTTCTCCCTTTTATAGGATTGCTAGTATCATTCACATTTAAAGAAACTAACTTCATTCATACACTTTACTTCAGTGACTAAATACTAATAAGCAATGATCAACACCCTGAAAATATAACGCCAACCTTGAGATTCCCCATCCCTCCAAGAAAAAGAGCATAAAGAGCTGCATTACAATGATAATACATGTCCTTCACATAACTCCATGTCAGCGAGCTACAGCAACGCATGTAACTCTTCCTGTGCTTCATCGGTCAAAGAAAACTTTAGTAACATATATTTATATTTAACCTGGAGAGTGGCCAGAAAAAGAAACTAAGACGCTACCCCTTTCTGCCAAAGAAGTTTCTTTATGTTGGCAAAGGCCCTTCTTTTTTTGAAGGATCTCTGGTGGCAGTTCCTGAAAGACTCTTATAGTAATTTGATTGAAATTGAAACTCCTTTTTCATAACAGTTGAGAGCAGAATTTTCTGATCAGTCAGTGAAAAATGTTATCAGAACTGTTCAAGTATAACTTTGTTTATAGGGCCCAGCTCTATGCACTATGTCCATATCCATAATCATCAAATCTTTTTTTTTATTGTCATTATTTGTAGCCACAGTGGTGCAGTGGTTAGCGTTGTCGCCTCACAGCAAGAGGTTCTCCGGTTTGATTGTTGGCTGGAGCGCCTTCTGTGTGGAGTCTGCATGGCCTCCCCGTGGTCGAGTGACGTTAAAGACATGCAGGTAGATGCGAGCGTGAATGGGCTTCTTTGAAGGTTGGGCATCGGGCTGGCAACTCGGCACCATAAAAATCCACTGCCAATCATTAGCAGACCGGAGTTCCGCTGTGGCGACCCCTAACCGGGAAAAGCCGAAAGTCAAGTCATTATTTTTTTACTCCTTGCTTGCCTAATACTTGTAATATCAATTTCATGGTTTCTGATGTGGGCTTTTAAAATTCCATGTGTTCTGGAATGCCTTTAACTCTGATGTTATATTTTCTTGATCTTTATTCAAGGTCTAAAACTTTTGCTTGTAATCCAGATACAAATTGACTGAAGCTTACAGTTATCCATCTTAGTTGACTCATATTCATTTGTTAAATCAAAAAATCAGCTTCTAATGTAATATGAGCCATTTAAATATATTCTTTCATTTTTGTTCCATTAAAAATTGCTTAACTTGGGATAGTTCTTCCATCAAATTAACTAAAGACTGAACCTCTTTAGTAAGATTATCAAATTTACACAAGATAGCCTATGCCCAGCAAGATACAACTGAATTATACTGCCTGCTGTTAAAAAAAAAACAGGTTCCATATTGGATTGAGCAGACTCATTATTTAAAACTGTAGATGGATGTGCAACAAAGAGTCAACATACTTTTAGAAGAATTGTTCACTAAAGTAGACCTTTCCACCTGATTCTCTCTCTGTACCTTGTTAGACTGATCTGAAATATTAGAGGCACCTGCCATCTTAAACAAAGGATTTACTGGCTCCAACTCCGTTCCCGAAAAAATACTGGATTATTTTCTCCTGAAATAAATTAAGTTTGGCAAATTCAGATGAAAGCTGAAATAAGTTATTAACATCAGCCTCTGGCCTAGATTCTGACTGCTGAGAAGATTCTGCTGCTCCAGGTTTTACGGCAGCTATCACTTTCTTCTTACGATGCTGCTGCTGAATTTATTGAGGAGGTTTAGGTAAAGATTTCCTCCTTTGCTGCATAGTGCAATGCCAGTAAAAAACTCAACCAAAACAACCTGCCTGAACTAAGAGTGTGGATCTTAATCCTTGTGGAGCACCAATACTGCTAACCGAGCAACTGTATTACTGTGTTACTGCAATGCTGCTGACATTTACCTCTGCTCCCTTATGATGCTCACGCGCTTATCATCACAGGTCATCATGCCACTTTTTCAAACAGGCTGTTCCTCATAATTTTGTCCTCCAGAGTTGTTTTTCAATTTGTCTGAAGTATTATGGTGGGCTCCTGTGTCTAAACTTGTCTTTTTTAAATTCAGAACCTTAAGCATTATATGTGCACATGCCTTCTCCGTGGTAGAATTTCTTTTCTCTTGTGGTCTATAACTCGAAAGCTTGAGATTACTCTTTGTTATTCTGACAAATACATATATATATATATATATATATATATATATATATATATATATATATATATGTGTGTGTGTGTGTGTGTGTGTGTGGGTGTGTAGTTCCACTTCATAATCTCGAAATACTGAAATCTCGAATTTCCGTATTTTGAAACTATAAAGTCGATGCATTCACAATCCCAAAACCCACAATCACAACTCAAGCAATCACAAACATACATTCACCATACACCACACAACGCACACACCATTCTACCCACAGCACACAAACAACACAACCCTGCACTGTGCCCCGCACACACCCCCTACTTATGTATACCAACTCCGAGATCGCACATAATGAAAAAAAATCACACCACAGCATTCTACACTCACACACACACACACACACACACACACACACACACACACACACACACACACACACACACACATCAAACATACACAAATGAACAAATCCAACATTCACACTCACACTTACACCTCCCAACCCTTAAACACACATACAACGCACAAACACACATCACACATACACTCACTCACCTTCAATTCCAGACACCATCCCAGCCAAACACTTCACGTACCATACTGGAAATGCATAAGCATGGATTCAAGATATTCGAATTCATGCTTATGCACTTTCAGTATTCTGAATTTTTGCCTTTATGGTCTCGGAATACTGAAATTCGAGACTTCATTATTTCGAGTTTATGAAGGAGAACTATATATATATATATATATATATATATATATATATATATATATATATATGTATATTGTTGCAAGCACCCTTTTCTACTTTGTGTGTCCAAGCCCTGGACTGACAAGTAATTTTTTAAACACTATTGCATATGCACTTCATACAGAACCAATGTGTTTTTGTGTTCCAATTATCTCCATGTTTAGTTAATCATCAGAATTATCAGTATCAATAACATCATACTGAAAAGGTGTAAGGTGCAGCTCAGCTCTTGTTAATATATGGTTTATATTTGCAATCATTAATAATTTTTGTGCATCATTTGTTAACTGGCTAAATAAAGTGATCTTTGTGGAACTTTTACCATGATCTTGGACAAAGCAGCAAAAGAGAATGATGTAGGCACACATGATTTAGAGTAGTAGTCATCCAGTATGTCTTTGGGAGGAAACTAGAATAAGTACGCAAAATCCATGTAGACATAAAAGGAACATGAAATTTCATACAGACCTTAAATGGAGGTCAGACTTCAACCTCAAAGAGTAGGTTCCATTCATCTCTGCTTTGGCGGTGAATGTGGCTTCAATTTTTTTGCTGTTTGACACTGACAGGGCAACTGAGGTTCATTTCAATTACCAAAAATAAAGACTTGCAAGGAGTGTTCAAATAGAGGTCGGAAACCCGGATTCCTTCTTAAAAGGATCTTTTATTGAAAATCACAAAACACTAATAACGCCAAACCAATCTATACGTTTTCGACAAAGGCAAGTCTTCATCAGAAAGTGATCTTAAACAAGAAACAGAACATTTAAATAGCCATTCAATATCATGATTCAATTAATCCAATTAAAATCTAACCAATAAAAATCTCTAGTACTGAAATGTCTATTCAAACTGCTTTAACAGTACTATTTACGTAAAAGTTTATAAGTACAATAAATAAAATTTTGAATACACAACATGATTAGCCAAAATACATATAAATTAGTTAAAAATTGTATCTTCCCTTTATATATATATACGAAGTTACTATTGCAGTTGCTTAAAAATAGTTTGAAGTTTAAAAAATCTAGCCCTAATTCCATATTTCCATAGCCACCTTGTGGCTAAAACCTAAAATCACAATTTAGCAGCCCTTAATTTAAGAACTGAGGAAATGGAAATCATGTCATTCAAACCAGGTAACTTGGTGGAATCCAAAATAAACTGCCAGTACAACTCTCTATATTCGAGTTTGACTTCCCACATGCCACCTCTTATTTCCTTTGGAATAATTTCTAAGACAAAGAAAAGAAATGTAGCCTGGGAACAAATCAAAGTATGTCTAAAAAGGGAATTTTTACTCTTTTGTTTCTTTATTTCATACAAATGCTCGTATATACGTTTTTTTAACTTTCTCTCGGTTTTTCCAACATAGTAAGAACTACACATTTTATATATAGCAATGTAAACCACACCATAAGTATTACAGTTAGAGAAACTGTCACTAGTAATCTCTTTGTCTCTTGCTGTAATGTAAATGCTGGTTTTATTAGCTATATAGGGGCACTGTGAGCAGGATCCACATTTGAACGTACCCGCTCTTTTTAAAGATGCCCTAGCCTTATTCTGTATACCAAACTCAAATAATTGTTTAAAATTTAAGTCTTTCCGATAAGTAAACTTCAAAGATTTGTTTTTGAATACATTTAAATCGGAAATTTCCACAAACCTGTTCCATTCATTAAAAATAACTTCCTTAATTACAGCTGCATCCCCTGAATAATCTAAAATGAATGCATCATCCCACTTCTTAAACTCATTCATGTGGGTATTTGTATGTCCTGCAGCTTGAATGGTTTGTCCTAAAATAGGGGCAAATCTATATTTTCTTCCCTGGGCCACTAAATCAAACATCTCTTGTAATAACATATCAGGGTAACCACGTCTGTTAAACATTTCTAAAACTTTACCACTTTCAATGATGAAGTCATGATCATCTGAAGTCATTCTACTAACTCTTACTAACTGTCCCTTAACCAGATTCTTCTTCTGGAAAAAGGGGTGGCTGCTCTTAAAATGTAGGTAAGAGTTGGAGAATGTTTCCTTACGGTAAATACAAGAAGAGAAGCCATCAGCTTTTTTTGGAAATGAAAACATCCAAATAAATGAGGGTTTCTGAATTATAACTATAAGTGAAATCTAAAAAGTGGTGGAACTTTTTAAATAATCTAAAAATTCAATAAATCTTTGATGTGTATCTGTCCAAAATATGACTATATCATCCAGGAACCTTTTATATAAAGACCAGCACCCAACAAAAGGACTGTTTAATACGTATAATTCTTCCCATCTGGACAAAATTATGTTCGCGTATGTGGGTGCACATTTAGCCCATTGCAACTCCCCTCTTTTGCTTAAAAAATTCTCCTTGGAAAAACATATAATTGTTGGTGAGAATTGTGTCCATGAATGTTAAACAGTTCCTAAAGTCGTCCCCTGAAAATGATTTGTTATTCCTCATACTATCTTCTAGCCACTGAAGCCCAACATCATGAGGAATGGATCCAAACAAATCTACCACATCTAAAGTAACAAAGGACAATTCTGAGGAAAATAAATGAGGTTGAACACACCTAAGAAAATCCCAAGAGTCCTTTAGTACAGTTGGACCCTCATAAGAAAGCTTTTTTAGTCTGTCATCCACAAATTTAGCCAGTGAAGTAGTAGCAGAACCTTTCGAGGCCACAATAACTCTAAGAGGAGGGTCCACTTGGTCCTTATGGACCTTGGGTATCCCGAAAACTGAAGGGACCCTGGGATGTAGGTTAATCAAAAAATTATAGGTGTCCTTGTCAATGGAACCCTCCAATAGTAAATCATAAAATAACAACTTAATTTTGGAATGTGCCAAATTGACCTCGTTGATGGAGGCCCATGAGTATTTGGAGGTATCACAAAGTAAATCCTTCATTTTGGATTCATAGGTTATAAAATCCATCAATACTGTACCTCCACCTTTATCGGGCTGCATAATTCTGACATTCCTGTTATTTCTCAGTTCGTTTAACACTGCTTTTTCACCCACTGACAAATTAGGAAAAATCCTATGCTGGCTTACTACTTTCCTAATTTCCCTTTCTAGAATTATATCCAAGTTTTTCAATAGTGGATGTAAAGGTGCGTTCATAGTGCTTCTTTTCCTCAGAGAGCCAGTACCCTCTATTTTAATTTTGTTTTCCTGAAATAATAAAGCAAAATTCATTTTTCTTAAAAATAACTTTAAATCTACAATTAGTCTGGGTAAACTGGCCTTTCTAATGGGAATAAATTTAAAACCCTTTGAAAATAAATGAAAATGTTCCACTTTTACTTCTATATCACTATAGTTAAAAATCTTGTAATCATTCAATGTATAAATGTGACCTTGTTTTGTTACTGGAGTGTTCATATCTAAATGAACATTCAATGGTAATTCCGTCTGTAATTGTTCTTGTACTCTGGATAACGGACAGGATTCTGGTTGAATCCTGTCCGATCTCCGTAAAGGGGCAGGCATGTCCATTTCAAAAATTTCAAGTTGATCAAAAAACATATCCTGCCCTCTAGATCTACATTCTGTCTAGGAGAATCTACAGGTCCATTATCAGTTTGGTAAAAGGCTGCAGTAGCAAAAGAATAAGATGTTTTAGGTTTAGGATAGGCCCTACCATACTTGTAATGCCTTACATCCCTCTCTAATTTAGCCTGCTTCCTTTTCATGTTAGTCTTACATTTTGACTCCACATCAGAAAAAATGTCATTATATAATTTCTTTTCAGGTTCCACCTTAAAAAGCAAGTCATTAATAATATTTACGTTAATTCGCGCTATCTTGTCCAATAAAATTGTTCTAACTCTTTCGTTTTCTTTAATTATAGTACCCACAACATCAAAGCCACACTTGTCATAAATCTTAATTAATTCTGAATGAAATTCAGAACCTTCAATAACGTTCGGAAACTTAACTATACGAAGACCCTTAGGTACAATTTGTTTATTTAAGCATTCTCTAAGGAATGAACAATCACAACCAAGACACTTGTATTTCTCTACCAAAAAATATAATTCGTCTATATTCTCCCTATAAGTATTGGTTCTCCCCTCATGATGTCCAATACTAACAGGAGATTCTGATAACAAATAATCTTTCTCTAAAAAAGTTTTGAAATCAAATCTGTTATTTGCAGATGAAGAAAAGTCACCTTGACAATCTGGTGTAACAGCGGGCTGTCTGTTGTTTTGTGGCGCCGCACCATCTCCTCGATGGGTAGAAACTGTTGAACGCAAAAGACGGGGAAATTCTGAAAAATCGTCATTGTTTGAAAGCAAATTATCATTGGAACTGTTGCCACCATTAGTTCCTCTCGCAGTATTGCACATCTGCTTGGAGGTTGTAGATAGTTTATTGGCATAAGTTTGTGATAAACTACCACTGTTTAACGCTGAGGCCAAAGTAACTATAGAAGAACAGGCTGGCGTCAAAAGTTCAACCAGCTGAGAAAGCTGGCCAATAACCTTGCGAAGTTCACCCTTCTCATGTGAACGTGAAATATCAAGTGTGGTTTCACCCTCTGGACTCTCCGCCATCGCACAAAACCAAAACCAAACCAAAAGATGGAAGCAAGTCAAACAACAACCAAAACCAAAAATAAAGACTTGCAAGGAGTGTCCAAATAGAGGTCGGAAACCCGGATTCCTTCTTAAAAGGATCTTTTATTGAAAATCACAAAACACCAATAACGCCAAACCAATCTATACGTTTTCGACAAAGGCAAGTCTTCATCAGAAAGTGATCTTAAACAAGATACAGAACATTTAAATAGCCATTCAATATCATGATTCAATTAATCCAATTAAAATCTAACCAATAAAAATCTCTAGTACTGAAATGTCTATTCAAACTGCTTTAACAGTACTATTTACGTAAAAGTTTGTAAGTACAATAAATAAAATTTTTAATACACAACATGATTAGTCAAAATACATATAAATTAGTTAAAAATTGTATCTTCCCTTTATATATACACGAAGTTACTATTGCAGTTGCTTAAAAATAGTTTGAAGTTTAAAAAATCTAGCCCTAATTCCATATTTCCATAGCCACCTTGTGGCTAAAACCTAAAATCACAATTTAGCAGCCCTTAATTTAAGAACTGAGAAAATGGAAATCATGTCATTCAAACCTGGTAACTTGGTGGAATCCAAAATAATCTGCCAGTACAACTCTCTATATTCGAGTTTGGCTTCCCACATGCCACCTCTTATTTCCTTTGGAATAATTTCTAAGACAAAGAAAAGAAATGTAGCCTGGGAGCAAATCAAAGTATGTCTAAAAAGGGCATTTTTACTATTTTGTTTCTTTATTTCATACAAATGCTTGTATATACGTTTTTTTTAACTTTCTCTCGGTTTTTCCAACATAGTAAGAACTACACATTTTACATATAGAAATGTAAACCACACCATAAGTATTACAGTTAGAGAAACTGTCACTAGTAATCTCTTTGTCTCTTGCTGTAATGTAAATGCTGGTTTTATTAGCTATATAGGGGCACTGTGAGCAGGATCCACATTTGAAAGTACCCGCTCTTTTTAAAGATGCCCTAGCCCTATTCTGTATACCAAACTCAAATAATTGTTTAAAATTTAAGTCTTTCCGATAAGTAAACTTCAAAAATTTGTTTTTGAATACATTTAAATCGGAAATTTCCACAAACCTGTTCCATTCATTAAAAATAACTTCCTTAATTACAGCTGCATCCCCTGAATAATCTAAAATGAATGCATCATCCCACTTCTTAAACTCATTCATGTGAGTATTTGTATGTCCTGCAGCTTGAATGGTTTGTCCTAAAATAGGGGCAACTCTATATTTTCTTCCCTGGGCCACTAAATCAAACATCTCTTGTAATAACATATCAGGATAACCACGTCTGTTAAACATTTCTAAAACTTTACCACTTTCAATGATGAAGTCAAGATCATCTGAAGTCATTCTACTAACTCTTACTAACTGTCCCTTAACCAGATTCTTCTTCTGGAAAAAGGGGTGGCTGCTCTTAAAATGTAGGTAAGAGTTGGAGAATGTTTCCTTACGGTAAATACAAGAAGAGAAGCCATCAGCTTTTTTGGAAATGAAAACATCCAAATAAATGAGGGTTTCTGAATTATAACTATAAGTGAAATCTAAAAAAGTGGTGGAACTTTTTAAATAATCTAAAAATTCAATAAATCTTTGATGTGTATCTGTCCAAAATATGACTATATCATCCAGGAACCTTTTATATAAAGACCAGCACCCAACAAAAGGACTGTTTAATACGTATAATTCTTCCCATCTGGACAAAATTATGTTCGCGTATGTGGGTGCACATTTAGCCCCCATTGCAACTCCCCTCTTTTGCTTAAAAAATTCTCCTTGGAAAAACATATAATTGTTGGTGAGAATTGTGTCCATGAACGTTAAACAGTTCCTAAAGTCGTCCCCTGAAAATGATTTGTTATTCCTCATACTATCTTCTAGCCACTGAAGCCCAACATCATGAGGAATGGATCCAAACAAATCTACCACATCTAAAGTAACAAAGGACAATTCTGAGGAAAATAAATGAGGTTGAACACACCTAAGAAAATCCCAAGAGTCCTTTAGTACAGTTGGACCCTCATAAGAAAGCTTTTTTAGTCTGTCATTCACAAATTTAGCCAGTGAAGTAGTAGCAGAACCTTTCGAGGCCACAATAACTCTAAGAGGAGGGTCCACTTGGTCCTTATGGACCTTGGGTATCCCGAAAACTGAAGGGACCCTGGGATGTAGGTTAATCAAAAAATTATAGGTGTCCTTGTCAATGGAACCCTCCAATAGTAAATCATAAAATAACAACTTAATTTTGGAATGTGCCAAATTGACCTCGTTGATGGAGGCCCATGAGTATTTGGAGGTATCACAAAGTAAATCCTTCATTTTGGATTCATAGGTTATAAAATCCATCAATACTGTACCTCCACCTTTATCGGGCTGCATAATTCTGACATTCCTGTTATTTCTCAGTTCGTTTAACACTGCTTTTTCACCCACTGACAAATTAGGAAAAATCCTATGCTGGCTTACTACTTTCCTAATTTCCCTTTCTAGAATTATATCCAAGTTTTTCAATAGTGGATGTAAAGGTGCGTTCATAGTGCTTCTTTTCCTCAGAGAGCCAGTACCCTCTATTTTAATTTTGTTTTCCTGAAATAATAAAGCAAAATTCATTTTTCTTAAAAATAACTTTAAATCTACAATTAGTCTGGGTAAACTGGCCTTTCTAATGGGAATAAATTTAAAACCCTTTGAAAATAAATGAAAATGTTCCACTTTTACTTCTATATCACTATAGTTAAAAATCTTGTAATCATTCAATGTATAAATGTGACCTTGTTTTGTTACTGGAGTGTTCATATCTAAATGAACATTCAATGGTAATTCCGTCTGTAATTGTTCTTGTACTCTGGATAACGGACAGGATTCTGGTTGCGAATCCTGTCCGATCTCCGTAAAGGGGCAGGCATGTCCATTTCAAAAATTTCAGGTTGATCAAAAAACATATCCTGCCCCTCTAGATCTACATTCTGTCTAGGAGAATCTACAGGTCCATTATCAGTTTGGTAAAAGGCTGCAGTAGCAAAAGAATAAGATGTTTTAGGTTTAGGATAGGCCCTACCATACTTGTAATGCCTTACATCCCTCTCTAATTTAGCCTGCTTCCTTTTCATGTTAGTCTTACATTTTGACTCCACATCAGAAAAAATGTCATTATATAATTTCTTTTCAGGTTCCACCTTAAAAAGCAAGTCATTAATAATATTTACGTTAATTCGCGCTATCTTGTCCAATAAAATTGTTCTAACTCTTTCGTTTTCTTTAATTATAGTACCCACAACATCAAAGCCACACTTGTCATAAATCTTAATTAATTCTGAATGAAATTCAGAACCTTCAATAACGTTCGGAAACTTAACTATACGAAGACCCTTAGGTACAATTTGTTTATTTAAGCATTCTCTAAGGAATGAACAATCACAACCAAGACACTTGTATTTCTCTACCAAAAATATAATTTGTCTATATTCTCCCTATAAGTATTGGTTCTCCCCTCATGATGTCCAATACTAACAGGAGATTCTGATAACAAATAATCTTTCTCTAAAAAAGTTTTGAAATCAAATCTGTTATTTGCAGATGAAGAAAAGTCACCTTGACAATCTGGTGTAACAGCGGGCTGTCTGTTGTTTTGTGGCGCACCATCTCCTCGATGGGTAGAAACTGTTGAGCATAAAGACGGGAAATTGTGAAAAATCGTCGTTGTTTGAAAGCAAATTATCATTGGAACTGTTGCCACCATTAGTTCCTCTCGCAGTATTGCACATCTGCTTGGAGGTTGTAGATAGTTTATTGGCATAAGTTTGTGATAAACTACCACTGTTTAACGCTGAGGCCAAAGTAACTATAGAAGAACAGGCTGGCGTCAAAAGTTCAACCAGCTGAGAAAGCTGGCCAGTAACCTGCGAAGTTCACCCTTCTCATGTGAGCGTGAAATATCAAGTGTGGTTTCACCCTCTGGACTCTCCGCCATCGCACAAAACCAAAACCAAACCAAAAGATGGAAGCAAGTCAAACAACAACCAAAACCAAAAATAAAGACTTGCAAGGAGTGTCCAAATAGAGGTCGGAAACCCGGATTCCTTCTTAAAAGGATCTTTTATTGAAAATCACAAAACACCAATAACGCCAAACCAATCTATCGTTTTCGACAAAGGCAAGTCTTCATCAGAAAGTGATCTTAAACAAGATACAGAACATTTAAATAGCCATTCAATATCATGATTCAATTAATCCAATTAAAATCTAACCAATAAAAATCTCTAGTACTGAAATGTCTATTCAAACTGCTTTAACAGTACTATTTACGTAAAAGTTTGTAAGTACAATAAATAAAATTTTTAATACACAACATGATTAGTCAAAATACATATAAATTAGTTAAAAATTGTATCTTCCTTTATATATATATGGGAAGTTACTATTGCAGTTGCTTAAAAATAGTTTGAAGTTTAAAAAATCTAGCCCTAATTCCATATTTCCATAGCCACCTTGTGGCTAAAACCTAAAATCACAATTTAGCAGCCCTTAATTTAAGAACTGAGAAAATGGAAATCATGTCATTCAAACCTGGTAACTTGGTGGAATCCAAAATAATCTGCCAGTACAACTCTCTATATTCGAGTTTGGCTTCCCACATGCCACCTCTTATTTCCTTTGGAATAATTTCTAAGACAAAGAAAAGAAATGTAGCCTGGGAGCAAATCAAAGTATGTCTAAAAGGGCATTTTTACTATTTTGTTTCTTTATTTCATACAAATGCTTGTATATACGTTTTTTTTAACTTTCTCTCGGTTTTTCCAACATAGTAAGAACTACACATTTTACATATAGAAATGTAAACCACACCATAAGTATTACAGTTAGAGAAACTGTCACTAGTAATCTCTTTGTCTCTTGCTGTAATGTAAATGCTGGTTTTATTAGCTATATAGGGGCACTGTGAGCAGGATCCACATTTGAAAGTACCCACTCTTTTTAAAGATGCCCTAGCCCTATTCTGTATACCAAACTCAAATAATTGTTTAAAATTTAAGTCTTTCCGATAAGTAAACTTCAAAAATTTGTTTTGAATACATTTAAATCGGAAATTTCCACAAACCTGTTCCATTCATTAAAAATAACTTCCTTAATTACAGCTGCATCCCCTGAATAATCTAAAATGAATGCATCATCCCACTTCTTAAACTCATTCATGTGAGTATTTGTATGTCCTGCAGCTTGAATGGTTTGTCCTAAAATAGGGGCAACTCTATATTTTCTTCCCTGGGCCACTAAATCAAACATCTCTTGTAATAACATATCAGGATAACCACGTCTGTTAAACATTTCTAAAACTTTACCACTTTCAATGATGAAGTCAAGATCATCTGAAGTCATTCTACTAACTCTTACTAACTGTCCCTTAACCAGATTCTTCTTCTGGAAAAAGGGGTGGCTGCTCTTAAAATGTAGGTAAGAGTTGGAGAATGTTTCCTTACGGTAAATACAAGAAGAGAAGCCATCAGCTTTTTTGGAAATGAAAACATCCAAATAAATGAGGGTTTCTGAATTATAACTATAAGTGAAATCTAAAAAAGTGGTGGAACTTTTTAAATAATCTAAAAATTCAATAAATCTTTGATGTGTATCTGTCCAAAATATGACTATATCATCCAGGAACCTTTTATATAAAGACCAGCACCCAACAAAAGGACTGTTTAATACGTATAATTCTTCCCATCTGGACAAAATTATGTTCGTATGTGGGTGCACATTTAGCCCCCATTGCAACTCCCCTCTTTTGCTTAAAAATTCTCCTTGGAAAAACATATAATTGTTGGTGAGAATTGTGTCCATGAACGTTAAACAGTTCCTAAAGTCGTCCCCTGAAAATGATTTGTTATTCCTCATACTATCTTCTAGCCACTGAAGCCCAACATCATGAGGAATGGATCCAAACAAATCTACCACATCTAAAGTAACAAAGGACAATTCTGAGGAAAATAAATGAGGTTGAACACACCTAAGAAAATCCCAAGAGTCCTTTAGTACAGTTGGACCCTCATAAGAAAGCTTTTTTAGTCTGTCATTCACAAATTTAGCCAGTGAAGTAGTAGCAGAACCTTCGAGGCCACAATAACTCTAAGAGGAGGGTCCACTTGGTCCTTATGGACCTTGGGTATCCCGAAAACTGAAGGGACCCTGGGATGTAGGTTAATCAAAAAATTATAGGTGTCCTTGTCAATGGAACCCTCCAATAGTAAATCATAAAATAACAACTTAATTTTGGAATGTGCCAAATTGACCTCGTTGATGGAGGCCCATGAGTATTTGGAGGTATCACAAAGTAAATCCTTCATTTTGGATTCATAGGTTATAAAATCCATCAATACTGTACCTCCACCTTTATCGGGCTGCATAATTCTGACATTCCTGTTATTTCTCAGTTCGTTTAACACTGCTTTTTCACCCACTGACAAATTAGGAAAAATCCTATGCTGGCTTACTACTTTCCTAATTTCCTTTCTAGAATTATATCCAAGTTTTTCAATAGTGGATGTAAAGGTGCGTTCATAGTGCTTCTTTTCCTCAGAGAGCCAGTACCCTCTATTTTAATTTTGTTTTCCTGAAATAATAAAGCAAAATTCATTTTTCTTAAAAATAACTTTAAATCTACAATTAGTCTGGGTAAACTGGCCTTTCTAATGGGAATAAATTTAAAACCCTTTGAAAATAAATGAAAATGTTCCACTTTTACTTCTATATCACTATAGTTAAAAATCTTGTAATCATTCAATGTATAAATGTGACCTTGTTTTGTTACTGGAGTGTTCATATCTAAATGAACATTCAATGGTAATTCCGTCTGTAATTGTTCTTGTACTCTGGATAACGGACAGGATTCTGGTTGCGAATCCTGTCCGATCTCCGTAAAGGGGCAGGCATGTCCATTTCAAAAATTTCAGGTTGATCAAAAAACATATCCTGCCCCTCTAGATCTACATTCTGTCTAGGAGAATCTACAGGTCCATTATCAGTTTGGTAAAGGCTGCAGTAGCAAAAGAATAAGATGTTTTAGGTTTAGGATAGGCCCTACCATACTTGTAATGCCTTACATCCCTCTCTAATTTAGCCTGCTTCCTTTTCATGTTAGTCTTACATTTTGACTCCACATCAGAAAAAATGTCATTATATAATTTCTTTTCAGGTTCCACCTTAAAAAGCAAGTCATTAATAATATTTACGTTAATTCGCGCTATCTTGTCCAATAAAATTGTTCTAACTCTTTCGTTTTCTTTAATTATAGTACCCACAACATCAAAGCCACACTTGTCATAAATCTTAATTAATTCTGAATGAAATTCAGAACCTTCAATAACGTCGAAACTTAACTATCACGAAGACCCTTAGGTACAATTTGTTTATTTAAGCATTCTCTAAGGAATGAACAATCACAACCAAGACACTTGTATTTCTCTACCAAAAATATAATTGTCTATATTCTCCCTATAAGTATTGGTTCTCCCCTCATGATGTCCAATACTAACAGGAGATTCTGATAACAAATAATCTTTCTCTAAAAAGTTTTGAAATCAAATCTGTTATTTGCAGATGAAGAAAAGTCACCTTGACAATCTGGTGTAACAGCGGGCTGTCTGTTGTTTTGTGGCCGCACCATCTCCTCGATGGGTAGAAACTGTTGAGCAAAAGACGGGAAATTCTGAAAAATCGTCATTGTTTGAAAGCAAATTATCATTGGAACTGTTGCCACCATTAGTTCCTCTCGCAGTATTGCACATCTGCTTGGAGGTTGTAGATAGTTTATTGGCATAAGTTTGTGATAAACTACCACTGTTTAACGCTGAGGCCAAAGTAACTATAGAAGAACAGGCTGGCGTCAAAAGTTCAACCAGCTGAGAAAGCTGGCCAATAACCTTGCGAAGTTCACCCTTCTCATGTGAACGTGAAATATCAAGTGTGGTTTCACCCTCTGGACTCTCCGCCATCGCACAAAACCAAAACCAAACCAAAAGATGGAAGCAAGTCAAACAACAACCAAAACCAAAAATAAAGACTTGCAAGGAGTGTCCAAATAGAGGTCGGAAACCCGGATTCCTTCTTAAAAGGATCTTTTATTGAAAATCACAAAACACCAATAACGCCAAACCAATCTATACGTTTTCGACAAAGGCAAGTCTTCATCAGAAAGTGATCTTAAACAAGATACAGAACATTTAAATAGCCATTCAATATCATGATTCAATTAATCCAATTAAAATCTAACCAATAAAAATCTCTAGTACTGAAATGTCTATTCAAACTGCTTTAACAGTACTATTTACGTAAAAGTTTGTAAGTACAATAAATAAAATTTTTAATACACAACATGATTAGTCAAAATACATATAAATTAGTTAAAAATTGTATCTTCCCTTTATATATACGAAGTTACTATTGCAGTTGCTTAAAAATAGTTTGAAGTTTAAAAAATCTAGCCCTAATTCCATATTTCCATAGCCACCTTGTGGCTAAAACCTAAAATCACAATTTAGCAGCCCTTAATTTAAGAACTGAGAAAATGGAAATCATGTCATTCAAACCTGGTAACTTGGTGGAATCCAAAATAATCTGCCAGTACAACTCTCTATATTCGAGTTTGGCTTCCCACATGCCACCTCTTATTTCCTTTGGAATAATTTCTAAGACAAAGAAAAGAAATGTAGCCTGGGAGCAAATCAAAGTATGTCTAAAAAGGGCATTTTACTATTTTGTTTCTTTATTTCATACAAATGCTTGTATATCGTTTTTTAACTTTCTCTCGGTTTTTCCAACATAGTAAGAACTACACATTTTACATATAGAAATGTAAACCACACCATAAGTATTACAGTTAGAGAAACTGTCACTAGTAATCTCTTTGTCTCTTGCTGTAATGTAAATGCTGGTTTTATTAGCTATATAGGGGCACTGTGAGCAGGATCCACATTTGAAAGTACCCGCTCTTTTTAAAGATGCCCTAGCCCTATTCTGTATACCAAACTCAAATAATTGTTTAAAATTTAAGTCTTTCCGATAAGTAAACTTCAAAATTTGTTTTGAATACATTTAAATCGGAAATTTCCACAAACCTGTTCCATTCATTAAAAATAACTTCCTTAATTACAGCTGCATCCCCTGAATAATCTAAAATGAATGCATCATCCCACTTCTTAAACTCATTCATGTGAGTATTTGTATGTCCTGCAGCTTGAATGGTTTGTCCTAAAATAGGGCAACTCTATATTTTCTTCCCTGGGCCACTAAATCAAACATCTCTTGTAATAACATATCAGGATAACCACGTCTGTTAAACATTTCTAAAACTTTACCACTTTCAATGATGAAGTCAAGATCATCTGAAGTCATTCTACTAACTCTTACTAACTGTCCCTTAACCAGATTCTTCTTCTGGAAAAAGGGGTGGCTGCTCTTAAAATGTAGGTAAGAGTTGGAGAATGTTTCACGGTAAATACAAGAAGAGAAGCCATCAGCTTTTTTGGAAATGAAAACATCCAAATAAATGAGGGTTTCTGAATTATAACTATAAGTGAAATCTAAAAAAGTGGTGGAACTTTTTAAATAATCTAAAAATTCAATAAATCTTTGATGTGTATCTGTCCAAAATATGACTATATCATCCAGGAACCTTTTATATAAAGACCAGCACCCAACAAAAGGACTGTTTAATACGTATAATTCTTCCCATCTGGACAAAATTATGTTCGCGTATGTGGGTGCACATTTAGCCCCCATTGCAACTCCCCTCTTTTGCTTAAAAAATTCTCCTTGGAAAAACATATAATTGTTGGTGAGAATTGTGTCCATGAACGTTAAACAGTTCCTAAAGTCGTCCCCTGAAAGCGATTTGTTATCCCTCATACTATCTTCTAGCCACTGAAGCCCAACATCATGAGGAATGGATCCAAACAAATCTACCACATCTAAAGTAACAAAGGACAATTCTGAGGAAAATAAATGAGGTTGAACACACCTAAGAAAATCCCAAGAGTCCTTTAGTACAGTTGGACCCTCATAAGAAAGCTTTTTTAGTCTGTCATCCACAAATTTAGCCAGTGAAGTAGTAGCAGAACCTTCCGAGGCCACAATAACTCTAAGAGGAGGGTCCACTTGGTCCTTATGGACCTTGGGTATCCCGAAAACGGAAGGGACCCTGCGATGTAGGTTAATCAAAAAATTATAGGTGTCCTTGTCAATGGAACCCTCCAATAGTAAATCATACAATAACAACTTAATTTTGGAATATGCCAAATTGACCTCGTTGACGGAGGCCCATGAGTATTTGGAGGTATCACAAAGTAAATCCTTCATTTTGGATTCATAGGTTATCATGTTATTCATGTTGTGTATTAAAAATTTTATTTATTGTACTTACAAACTTTTACGTAAATAGTACTGTTAAAGCAGTTTGAATAGACATTTCAGTACTAGAGATTTTTATTGGTTAGATTTTAATTGGATTAATTGAATCATGATATTGAATGGCTATTTAAATGTTCTGTTTCTTGTTTAAGATCACTTTCTGATGAAGACTTGCCTTTGTCGAAAACATATAGATTGGTTTCGCATTATTGGTGTTTTGTGATTTTCAATAAAAGATCCTTTTAAGAAGGAATCCGGGTTTCCGACCTCTGTTTGGACACTCCTTGCAAGTCTTTATTTTTGGTTTTGGTTGTCGTTTGACTTGCTTCCATCTTTTGGTTTGGTTTTCATTTTAATTACCCCGAGTCACTCATCCTGTAGCATTAGATTCTCCATCCATTTAACTGTTAATCTATTCCCAGTTAACAATTGTTCCATTACTGTTAAATTTGCACGATAATTTTTTATGAGAATAATGATTTTTTTTCTCTTTAAAAATGGCTTTCTCGCTCTCCTAATTATCAGTGCTCTCATTTTCTACATACTTACATCCACACACATCCACACACCCACACACCCACAACATATACTATATCATTTGCTACTATCAAGCAAAAACTTTAAGAATGTTGTTAAAATATTAAAATATACAGTTTGCCAGGAAAACCAAAAAAAAAGTATAAAAACATTTTGGGGTGCCAATCCATCATAGGACACATGCATACGCACACACACACTTATAGACAATTTGGAAGATCAACAGCTAACATATTTTTTACGTCTTTGGTAGGTGGGAAAAAAACTCAAGACCATGATGAAAAGTCATGTGGTGACACGGATGACATACAATGGGCACTCAGAAGGCCTCTCATCCAGGAGCAGAACTGGCAATGCTAAATGCTGCAAAACAGTGGTTGGTCATAGCACTCTTAACACAACAATTTGCCCTGTTTGAATTGTTCATGTTATGCTTCTCTGACTTATAGTCATGCACAAAATATATGGCCATGAAATGCATTAAAATATGATTTGCATGGCTATGAATCACTCATGTGAGTAGTTTGGAAGACTTTAACTCAGTACCCTATCACTCTGTGTGTGAGTAAGGAGTGCAAGTACCTACAACATAACACAAATGTACACACACACACGCACACACACACACACGCACACACAAACACACACACACACACACACACACACACACACACACACACACACACACACACACACACACACACACACACATTCCACCCCCCCAAATACATGTTACACACAGACACACTTACAGATACAGAGACTTGCACAGACCCACAGAGACATGCACACACAGGCACACACACACACACACACACACACACACACACACACACACACACACACACACACACACACACACACACACACACACACACACACACACACACACACACACACACACACACACACACACACACACACATACAAAAAACTATTGCCAGCATACCTTGCATCCTGCCCATGATCTTTCCATATATACAACAGGTCACTTCAGGCAGTGAACTTCAGGGAGATGCAGACACCTCCATACATACTTTCACAATAAACACTGAAACCCATACAATCACACTAAGGCATAGCCTTGTAGGCTTAGTAGATCAACAGGTAACACACTCACCTTTAGTGATAGAAGAGCAGAAGGCTGTGTGTTCTGTTCCTGCACCAGGTAGTTTGATTAGTTTTGCAATATTGACACTGAAATGCAACATAAGGGGTGGGGGTGCTGCACTCCTGAGTGTGCCGCTCTTTGGATAAGATGCTAAAGTGAGGCCTCATCTGCCTGATCTGGTGGTAGCTTAGGTGGATGAAAAGATCACATGGTACTTATTGAAAAGAGCAGGAGAAACTCCTTAGTGCCATGGACAAATTTCCCCTAGTCAGTATGAATACCATTTCAGGTCTTCCTTGAAAAGAGGCCTTTGGCCTATTATGACTAACCCAGTTAACAAAGTGTAAATAAATATATAACCAGTCACACACTGTCCCAGTAAACCACACACACACGCACGCACACACACACACACACACACACACACACACACACACACACACACACACACACACGACTCACTTTGCCTTATTCATAGTCTCACTTTGAAATGCAGAGGTGCACATAGGATCATAGGAAGTTACTAGGCTAATGGTCCTGGGGCCCTTACAAGCCTAACCAAGAGTTTATCCCCCAGAAGAAAATTCAGTCAGCAGCAGTAGCCCCTGTCAATGAGGGACACAGGTGGAATTTGTGGTTTCCCATCCACTCATCAAGGTTGCACTTGAAGAGGGTCAGTGAGGTGCTCTGTTTGACGTGTATGAGAAGTCTATCCCAGAGATGGGGCAGTCTCTGGGAGACAAACCTGTCTATCTAGCAGGTTTTGTTAATGTCACATATTAGGTTCAGGGCTTTTGAGCGGGTAGGGAGTGAGGAGTTAGACTTATGCATACAGAGCATCTCTAGTAGGAGAGGGACCGAGATTGCCTTATAGGCAAGACACAGATCACCCTTGAGCAATCTGTATGATACCGAGTACAGTGATAGTGATTTGAGCCTGTCTGCATAGGACAGGGGTTGGAGGCTATGGATTCTCTTTGTGAGGCATTTCAGTAGCCTTTCCAGTTGGTGCAGATGTTTGGAGAGCTACATCCCAAATGGGGCATTATAGTCAATTATTTGTCTAATGTGGGAGGAGTATAGAGAGGTAATAACCTTTTTTTTCTGGATGCAATCCCTTTACTTATGAGATGAACCAAGTAAAAGGCTTTTCTGACCACTGCTGCTACGTGATGGTTGAATGTGAGGTTGTTATCAAACTGAATGCCCAGGTCTCTCACCACAGATTGTGTGCTTAGGGAGTTGCCGTTGATGTGGTAATCAGTAGGTGTCATGTTTTTGCTGAATGGTATATGATACATTTTTTTTGCATTCAGCTTGAGGCCATGACTTTGGCACCAGTCATTAGTTGCTGTGAGACCCTCTTCCAGTATGTTAACATCATTTGGGGAGTCAATGAAAGTACCCAACTTACAGTAGTTGGCAAACTTGGTCAATCAGAGGCCTTTTGTCTTTGCCTGTACCTCCAAGAAATTGATGCCAATCAGTAGGGGTCCCACGACAGATCCCTGGGGAACTCCACTAGTGAAAGGTCTGCTATTGAAGGTGGAGGTGCTTATTTTGACTTTGAGGGTCCTGTCAGTTAACCAGTTGGCAACCCACCCGATGAGATAGGGATTTATGCCAAGTTGTGTTAGCTTTTTGATGATGCCCGAGTGGGGGATTGTGTCAAAGGCCTTGGCCAAGTCAAGGTAAGCTGTATGTACTAACTTTCCCTCATCCAGGGCCTTGGTAACAGTCTCAAAGAAGTCAGTCAGGTTCAAAAGGCAAGATCTGCCCTTGACAAACCCGAACTGGGTGAGGTCAAGTGCTTGGAGATTGCCTATGTCCTTGTTTATGAGATCCAGAATAATACGCTCCATGGCTTTACAGATCAGACTTGTCAAGCTAATGAGGAGATAGTTTCAAGGGTCAGTAGTGGCACCACCTTTGTGCAAGGGGATGACAATGGTGGTTCTCCACTCAGCTGAAATGAAGCCATTACTTAGGCTGTGGTTGAATAGGGTGCTCAGTGACGAAGCCAGTTCTTGCTGGAGATGGTGCAGAATACATCCTGGGATACTATCAGGTCCCATGGAGGCTGTGTTCTTTGCCTCGGATAAGGTCTGTAACACTTGATCTATGGAGATGTGAGGTGCGGGACAAGTATCAAGGATGTTGAAAGGGCCTTTGGAGGGGACAGGGGGGTGAAGTTTGCTCTAAACCTATCTGCTAGCAGGTTGGCTAAGTCAACAGGATCAGTGTAAGTGGTACTGTTAAGTACTAATTTGGAACAAATCTGGGCTTTGCCATGATGGTTCCTGATGTAACTGAAGAAGACTTTATGGTTTCCTTCTGTTATGAAGGCTAGTTTTGATTCATAATTGGCCTTGGAGGTTTTCACTAGTGATCTAATTTGCTTGTTGAGGCTAAGGAGGGAGTTTTTCTAATTTGGAATTTGTTCCCTTTTACCCTTGGACAGCAGTTTCTTCCTTCAGTTGTAAAGCCTGTTGATACAGGGTGTCCACCAAACAGGTTTGTGTTTCCTTGAGGAGCAGGTTTTAGTTCTATTGGGTATGGGCTGAGTCCATGCAGTTGTACAGGTGCTTGTAAACTGCATTGACATACTGTTCAGCATAGTTGTCTGCATCCTCTGGGGGGGGGGGGGTGGTGGTGGTGTGAAGCTACAGATACCCTCCCTTAGGCGGTTGCAGTCAGCTTTTGAGGGGTTTTTTAGATTGATTTCGGCTGGGGGCATTGGATGAGATAGAAACTTCGAATGAGATAGTCTGATGATCTGATCTAAGCAGGGAAGGACATACTATGGGAGTGGTGCAGCGGTCACCCATGATGGTGAGAACCAAGTCCAGAATGTTATCTGCCCTTGTGGGAATGAGACAAGCTGGTCTAGTGTGTTAAAATTGATGAAGTTGAGGAATCGTTGAGAGTGTACATTAGTGCAAAAATAGTTCACCTAGTCTATGGTGGGGTAGTTGAAATCACCAAGGATCAAGGTGTTAGGGGGCACCTTGATGGAGTCTAGTAGATCTAGATAAGAGGAGTGGGTATCCTGAGCCATGGAGGGGGGTTTATATCTAGCTATAACTTGGATGGATGTCTTGCCAGCTGTCAGTTTTACCTGGAGTAGTTCCAGTGCATCATACTGGCAAACCAGTCTGGAGGTGTGCCTGTCCTTGATGAAGATAGAGACTCTGCCACCCTTAGTTTTCCCAACCTTATTTTGGGGTTGGAATATGTGGAATGAGGTATAGTCTGGTAAGGCAGGGGTGCTCTCTGCAGCCCTGAACCATGTTTCTGTGACTGCACAAACATCAGCATCTTCCAGTGTACGGAGGGCTTCCAGTGAGTCCATTTTCATGTTTAGGCTCCTAGTGTTGAGCAGCATGACCTTCAATTTGCTTTTTAATCTTTTATGTTGGCAGGTTTGTATTTGGGACATTGCCTAAAAATGGCACAATGGGGGAGGTGAGAGCCTTGGCCAGGATCCAGAAACCCAGTGGTGACAGGTGAAGCAGGCAAAGCATCGAGGACTGTCGACCATGTCATCCCAGGCAGACAGATACTGGATCTCCTTGGGGTGACCCCAGAAATGAAGCCAATTGTTGAAGTCAATTATTTTTTGTTGGTATTATGGCATAATTCTTGGTGAAGGTAGGATGCTGCTTAGGGCTAGGATCATACCTGCCTGGAACACATACTCTGAGAGTTCATTCATGTCTCTCTTAATATAGTCCAGGGTGGTATGTCTTAGGTCATTCACACCAACATGTACAATGACAGAGCCGTACTTGTACTTGTTATGTAGAGACTTAAGTGCATGCATGATGTGGCAGATTCTGGCACCAGATAAACAACCGACTGTGACCTTTTCCTTGTCGAGCCTGGTGAGGGGGACATCGGTGTGTCTCACAATTGAGTCACCAATGACTAGTATGTTTGGCTTATTGTTATGTCTTGTGGGCTGTGATGGTTTACTGTTTTGCCTTATGGACTGTGTTTGTGAGACACTGGTGTGTTGTCTGCTGTGTGTGATATGTTTGGTGTTGTGTGTGGAATGTTTGTGAGTGTGTTTTGGAGGTCTCTGCTGTTTAGGTAAGTTTTTATTGAGGACCTTTGCATAGGTGTGTGCATGTGTTGTGCTTGGCTATGTGATGTGAATAGTGTGGTGTTTGTGCTGGCAATCTCCTCTTTGTCAGGATTACTGACTGTGGCGCGAGAGAGCTTGGACTCCAGGTTACTGATGTACATGCATTTCTCTCAGGTGGAAGAATTATGTGCTAGGAGAAGAGGGTTGTCAGTAAACATGAGGCAGTTGCTACTGTCTCAGTATGCCCATGTCAACCAGGCTGGCAAGAGAAAGTGATGGGAATTGTCCAGACTTAGTGTTCCGAACCCTTGGTCAGACTTATGGAGAGAGGGTGTTTTAAGGGTTTGTCCACAAGAGTGTAGACCACAAGAACCTTCTTAAATGTAAAGTAACTGGCCTGAAGCACACATGCTAAGACCAAAGCTTAAAATGCTTAGAATAACAGATGCATTTAATTAGGCTACTAAGAAGCAGTAATTAATGCAGCAGAATAAAAGCACTTGAACACTTAAGAGCACACAGCAAAAATTAGCTAATAAAGTATGAAGAACATAATTACACTAAAAGCAGCTGAACAAAGTGTACAATATTTTTTAAGTGGAGAGGGAGGAAACAGAATATAGTTCAAGATTAGGGAACTAAGGGGGTAGGCCTGCCCAAATGCTCTCTCTCTACTTAGTACACTGAGTTGATGAGATAGGACAGGTAGGAGTGTTCAAAGTCAAAGAAGCTAGGGGGTAGTCCTGCCCAAATAATCTCACTGCACTATGTTGAGTGATCAAATGAGATTTACAGCAGGGGCAGGCAAATCCAAAGCCACTAAGTTTAAGACTACAACAACACTTGAGAGTGAGGGCAGAAAAACGAACAGTGCAGACAACAACAAAGGACAGAAACAATACAGCAAATTTATAAATAATAAATCAAATATAGAAATACAGCACAGTGCAAACTGAGTTGCAAAAGTGTACTTTTCAGTTTGGAATATCAGATGGGAATAGAGTCCAACTCTGCACACAGCCAGGAGAATGTAGATCTGCTATATCAGCTTTGCACAAATTCACAGAATTGCAGTTTGTACTTGAAGTGCAACACAGAAAATACACCTCAGGCAATGACTAACAGCTATGATGGGCTGGCTCAACTACCCCCACCTGAAACTAGCTTCTGAGCTACCCTGAGAAACAAATAGTGCAGACAACAAAGGACAGAAAACAATACAGCAAATATATCAATAATAAACCAAAATGCATTGTTAAATTATTGCTTATACTTGCTCATTTTGTGTACTGCTCTGCATGGATCTTGCATAGTATAATTGTATATAAAAAATGTCGACAATAATTCTTGTAAACCTGTGCACCTGGATGCCAGAGGGCATACTAATTATAAACCATGTCCATAGACTAATGCATTGACATGTGACCCCAAAATCCCTCAATGCTCAGTAGATAGAGCTGCTGTGCCGAGAGGTGAAGTGTCTATTTATCAGTACATCCCTGAGTTGTATATAAAAAGCCACTTGCACAGCTTTGAGTGCTAGACAGGATGTCTCTCAATTAATTTATTTTACATTTGTTGACTGGGGAAATCCAGCTGGACACAAATACCCATTGTCAGCGGAGTCCTGGGGAGAAAAGCTCCAATATATATGCAGTAAATGAAAATCTTTAATGTTCACAACCACAAAACTGAAAAGTAGAATGAAGTTAAAGAAACAATAGTAAAGGCTTTTAAGAACAGTTTTTGCACCATCCAGACACTGATACATTAAAGAACTAAATAGACTGTAAGATAGATGTACTAGTACAGAGTACTAATTCCGTTTGGAATGCTGGTTAGCAATATGTCTGATTTGATACTGTGGTATTGTTGAACTGAGAGGTATAGAGAAATTTAGGAGAAGCATTGGTAGGAAGTGGAATATGTGATAGTTAAGTGATAGTAAACAACAGAATACAGGAGACCTGAGATACAGTAGAAAAAAGAAGGATGAATGTGGTTGTGCAATATTTATTCTGAAGATGTACAACTACTTAACCAAGGTGTTATGAGCTGTTCTCTTACATGAGTTTTGAAAGTCTGCTGATTTTCAGGATGCCTGAGAAATGGTGGGAGAACATTCCAAAGGTTAGATATGGAGTGTGAGTATAAAGAGACTCCTGCCATATTCTGACCTTTAGTAATGGAGAGGAGGAGTTTGTCTTTAGAACAAAGAGATTTAGTTGAATGGCAGTGTTGAATCATGCCTTTCAGTGCAGGATACTTAGGGTAATGTACTATTCCATGAGCTAGTAGCAGCTGACTATAGTGGAGGTGATGAGGGAGTTTGGTTCAGATGAGTTGTTTAAGAGCAGAACAGTTATATGTTCCAAAGGGGCAATTAGCAAAACAAGCTATTTTATTATAACATTGGTCCAGCTTTGTTTGCATGGTAGTTTGTAGGTTAGTGAGAAGTGGGGAAGTGTGTAATAATATTGCTAGGAGGTACACTTTTGCTATAGTTTCTCTAGTTCTGTCTGTTAGAAATTATTTGCTATATATAAGAGGCCAAGCTTTTGCTGATTTGGTTAATAACAGTTTGGAAGTGTAGTGTAGGTCAAATTTCATATAATCATCAATAGTAACTGCTAAGGGTTTTGTGTTAGGAACCTGTTCAATCAATGTGTTGTTTAATTAAGTGATTTTGAAAAGAGGGTTGTTTTGCAGGACTCTTTTGGTGTTGCAAATCAGTAATTTTGTATTTTTAGGGTTGAGTAGGAGTTGTGAATTATCTATCCAGAATTTTAAACATGTAAATGAATCTTGCGTTACTTCTTGCAGTTTTTGTAAGTTGGAAGCTATACAGATGAACTTATAATTGTCTGTATATTGAATAAGGGGTATGCTTGGCAGCAGTGTATAGATAATCTATAAATATATTAAGTTGTCCAAGTATGGATCCTTGTAATATCCCTACAGTAGTGGGTAGAAATGAGTATTCTTGCTACCATTTGACACCTTGGTGTCTATCTGTTTAGTAGCTGTTAAACCAGGAAAGAGAGGTGGGGGTGAGACCTAAGAAGGAGAATTTCAGTAATATTTTACAGTGTGAGATGTTGTTAAATATTTTTGATATGTCAAGAAATAAGGAAGATACCAGGTTACCAGTTTTTCTGTTTATATAAATGGTATCAGTAAAGTGAATTCAAAATAATGTTTCCATAATATGAACTAGTGTTAAATATGTATCTGAAACATGGTTTCTAGTTTATGTTATGTATGTTTCAACATCAGCGGACAGGACAATTCATGTTTCTATATGGTACTGTGAAAATTATTTGATTTCACTAAATTATAGTGATTGCCAAGTTGTTAGACCGTTTTGTTAAATTTATTGTGCATATTTTGCATTTATCTGTTTTCAATCATTCTGTGAAACATTTTTTATACTGCCACTTCCATATGTTTTATTATACACATGCCTGCCATTTACTCTTTTTATTACTATAACAATTATCTTTTGAGATCCACTAATCATATAGTTCCTTTGACATTAGTGTTAAGAATTTAGTATTGAGGAGTATGGGGAAGAATGATGCCAGAAAAGTAATCAACTTAACAAGAGAGCTCTATACTATTAAAGTATATTTTTTTGAGAATCACCAAAACTTCCAAGATGGCTGCACAATGAGTAACAGATTTACTTCAGCTCTCCCATTGTGAAAGCAGAAACTCAGAAAAGACAGCCAGTAGATTTGTCTTTTTGGGTAAATTTCAGTTATTGGCTAGTAAGTGCACTGCCTAGATGTCAGCAAAGAAGAAATTTAGAAAATCTGAAAGAAAATCAACTACAAAAGGTGAGGAGAAAACATTGGCTGGGAAGAATCCTGCAGATGTTCAGCAAAAGACAGCTCATGCCGCAGCTTTGGTGCAAGACATGACTTCCAATAATCTGTAGTAAAAATAAGTCAAATGTGTTCAGGGCTGATTAAAATAAATGAAACACTGAAGGAGTATGTCAACTCAAATAAAAGACTGGAAGAAATGGAAGAAACTTTAAACAGATACACAGACGAGTGGATAGAACTGTAAAAAAACAGAGGTTGAAATGAAGAAAAGGCTGGCTGAGTATGAGACTGCTCAAGAAGAAATATTTCAAAAAATGGTAGAATTAAAGGACAGAGCATGTAGGGGAAACATGAGATTTTCTACTGTATCAGAGAAACTAGAATGAACAGACTGTATTAATTTTATGAAAGCACAAATAAGCAACTGAACTAGTATTCCATGGTAGGAGTTGTTAATTGAAAGGGCACATTGTGTGTATGCACCAAATCTGGCCATGAGAAAGCAGCCAAGTCCTATAATAGAAAAGTTGCAAACCTACCAGCAGAAGAGTTGATTCTGACAAAAAAAGTGGCAAAAGGACAAAGTACCGAAAGATGAAGAAGTAGAGTATTTGTGGGAAATTATTACTCAATGTACACCAGACAGAAGAGGAGTAAATTTATTCCAGCAATTAGGGAATGTCAAGAAGCAGGTGTGAGATTCAAGCTGTCATATCCATCTCTCTCTCTTCAGAATATTTTTTCCTGGTGGATCAATGTAATTTTTGATGCAGAATATGCTAAGGAGGAAATACAAAAGTTTGTGCAACACAAAGTGAGCTATCAAACAGAAGGGGAATCAACTTCTGATTCTTCTGATACTAAACCTCATAGAGAGACTTTGCCAGTGAAACCTTTTCCAATGTTCCAAAGGAAAATACTTGAGAGATAGAGAAAAACACAAGAGTTGACTACAAGAACCAGAAGTATGTTGGAAATGAGCCAGAGACTGGATTTGGGAGATAAGAATCAGCATTAAAAAGATGAGGAACTCAAAAACTAATGAATAAATGTGGGATTACAAAGCATCAATCACATTTGTGAAATATGGTTGAACAAGAAAACCTGAAAATATTGGAAATGTTTTATTTTGTTAACTTGTAGGGGACGCCAAAGCATATGTCCTACTTCATGTCATTAATGTTTGGAAGAACAGTAAGGAGAGGGGAAGAGGAAGAAAAGAGGTAACTGTAAATAAAACAGTTTTTGTTCTTAACAGTATTTTTATAAAACATGACATATATTGCATGTTATATAGCAGTGGCGGCACGCACCTTCCCCTTTTTGACAACCTGCCATACAACCTGATGTAAAAAAAAAAAAAAGTTAAACTCTTTCAGCTGAAATGGGAAAATATACCGCAAACATGATACACAGTTGAGAGATTACATTTGCCATATTTTCCAATTTCAACCCACAGAGGCTTTATTTTTTGTGTTTTTATATTACAAGTCATGATGCAAGACACAGTTGGAGGAGCCAGTCATCTTAAAATCCTGAGTGACTATTGCAATTACATCTTCCATTCTGACTGATAAAGCTCTCAAGAGGGAGGCCGAGAGGAACTCATCTAAATAATGCAGAAACGAGAAAGAAAGAAGAGCGACAATTACTTAAATTGCAGCTACAAAATAACCATACAGTTTTATGCATTTTTAGAATTTGTTTAGCTCTGTCACTCGTGATATGTAAAATATATTATTACTGTGCCTTGAAGATTTCACTTGCTGTAGTTTCGAATGCAGTAACACTAATGATGCACATCTCCCGGTTGTTTGCATGTTTAGTTGCGCCTACTGGCAAGTTAATTTACTCATACATTTCTTCACTTCTTTCAACTGTCCCTATTACATTTTTTTTTAATTCTGGCAGGTTCAAACCAGATACGTTGGATAGTAGTGGGCCCGTGGCTGTTTGTAGATGAAATGATTGTTCCTGCTGTTTGATTTTGTACTTTTGGCTTTGTAGGAATAATGTGTTGTTGGATGAAGCAAGCTGGAATACAAGCTGTAGCTACTGTTTTTATGCAGTGTAGCCATTATCATTATTTATTTTTATCCTAGTAGGGTCAGTTCAGTTCAGATGCTTCAGGAGGGCAGAGGGCTTGGGGCTGTTTGTGCATGAAATGTGACCCTACTGTTTGCTGTTTTAATTATGTCTTTACAAGGCTAATGTGTTATTTTGGATGAAGTAAGCTGGAATACAAGCTGTGATTACTGTTTTTGTGGGAAAATATATTTATGCAACCATTCCTTTATTTATTTATTGATTGATTGCTTAAACCTGGCATGGTCAGTCCAGATACTGTGGCTAGAAATATGTATGTGGCTGTCTGTAGATAAAATTATTAGCCCTGCTGCTTGCTGTTATAATTATTACTTTGTAGGACTAATGTGCATTTTTGTAAAGCAAACTGGAATACATGTTGTTGCTACTACTCATATGAGGATTTGGGGTTGGTATAATGGGTAAAGTGTTTTCTTCACAGACACAAAGTACAAGGTTTGATTCTGACCTTTGGGGAAAAATTGCTAAGCTCAAAGAACAAGAAGGGCAACCGATTTTGATTAACAATGTACAGGTTGAGCCAGTGATTTCTTGTTTCTAGGGGAAACTACTAAGTGCACAAGGGTTCAACATTTATAACTGCACCGATGTTGACATTAAAGACATCCATTTTTCTCTTTTTAAAAAGGGCTTTAAATTTTTTCACAGGGAACAACATTAATATAGCCAATGTGTTGACTGAATTAAAATTATATACAAGAAAGTTAAATTTTCAATTGTTCTTTAAGGACACTAATGAACACACTGAAGCACACAGGAACAGGTTTAAAAAGAAAAGCCTTTTCAATCCCCCTTTGCATCCAACTTTGCCGAATTTTGAAAGGATTTGCACTAGAGAAATATATCAGGCATTCCACACTCAAAATGATAGATTTTAAAATCTTAATAAGGCCGAAGCATTGCTTTTGAAGAAATTTAGATAATATGATAACATCAGGATAATAAAGCCTGATAAGGGGGGTGGGGTGGTTCTGGTAGGAAAGAATGACTATGTGAATGACATAGCTAGTATGATATATGACACTGATAAGTATGAAAATGTGTCTAGGAATAAAATTAACATTGCCCATAAGAAATTGCTATTGTTCTTGGAAGACAGTTTGCTGCAAGGGGCAATTAATGAAGAACTTTATAATTTTTTATGTAATGACCATCCTTTCATCCTCACAGTTTTCGGAATCCCCAAGGTACACAAGAATGTGTCTCACCCCCCTTACCGACTTATAGCAGCAGCACATAAAAGTTCTACTTACTCATTGAGAGTATTTGTAGACCATTTACTCAACAATACACTTCGTCCTATTACTCATATTTTAACTGACTCATGGGATTTTTTATCGAGGATCAGGCAAGAATTTTTTGGTGAGACAACAGGGTTTTCCACCATAGATGTGGTTGACTTATTTAGTTCCATTCCACATGATATAGGGCTTGAACTTTTTTCAGAAGCCCTTTTGGAATACACAACACTTAATGGGGCTCTTATAAATTTTGTCATGGATGTTATGGAGATTATACTTCACAACAACTACATCATGTTTGAAAATGAGTTCTTCAAACAATCAAAAGGGGTTGCCATGGGATCAAGCTGTGCTCCCATGTATGCTAATTTAGTGATGGCATCATGGGAAAAGAGATACATTTTAGACTCAGGTTATGAAAGTGAATGGATGACATATTTGCGCTATTTGGATGACATTTGTGGACAATTTCATTCACTATATTAACATTTGTGGTTATTTCAAGTTTACCCACAATTTTTGTACTGACGTCATTGATTACCTTGATGTGACTATTACTAGAGATACCAGTCAGTACAAGTTTACCTCCAAAGTGTTTCAAAAGCCCACTTACTCCAACAGTTTTTTGGCTTATGATAGTAACCATCTACACTTTGTAAAGACGAATATTGTAAGGGGGCAGATGATTAGAGGTGCTAGAATGTGTTCCATGCTCTCTGATTTTAAGATTGAGCTTGGCAATCTTATCAACATGTTTGTGGCCAAGGGCTACCCCAAAAAATGGGTTCAGCACATTGGTATTGAAGTCCAAGAAGGTTGGGGTACAAGGTTTGTTCCCTTGCTAGAACAAGGGTTTGTTAACAACAAAGGGGCGCGAACAAACAATCGAGATTTTACACATTCTATGGTCACTTATTTTGGCTCCTTTGGCCAGAAAGTTAGAGACATTTCCACAAAAAACTGGGTAATATTGGAATGTAACAGTGAACTCTACAGTATATTGGGCAACAAGCCACTTTTTACATACAAGGTAGTATAAAATTTGAAGTTCTTATTTGAACACCCATTCACTAGTCAAACAGTTACTAAGGGGACAAGGAGATGTGAGGGTGGCCTAATGGTTAAGGTGTTTGTCTTACAAACACAAGGTACAGGGTTTGAGTTTCACAAGGGATAATTGGCTAGGCTTAAAATGGCTCGCAAGGGCAGTTAGCTTAGTACTAACCTATTATACTATGTGGTTCCTGTAAATACCGTTCCTTTATTTTGAATGCAACAGATATCTTCATCATCGGACAGTCAAGTTAGTGGGAGGAAATTTTGACAGTGAAGGGCTAGTTTATGTTTGTGTTTGCCAGGGCTGTAATGGCTTTTATGTTGAAAAAACTGAAAGGTCTCTGCGTAAAAGAATGTACGAACACCTTTATGCCATAGAAACCCACAATAACAACAATGCCCTATATAAACACACACGTTCTTGTGATGCCTATAATGGTTTTAAGTTTGGTATACTGGAGATTATTAAGAAAAATATCAGGGGAGGCAATTGGTCAAATTAAATAGGTAAAACTGAGATTAAGTGGCAGTAAATAGTTAATGCCAATAGCTCCCCAGGAATGAATGAACACATATCTTTGGTGCTGATTTTAAGAGATAGGGCATCCATTTTATAACTTATTTTTATTTAAGAGTTCAATTCTTATTGAGACAATTTTATTAAGTGTTGATAATTATACACTAAGTGTTTGACTTGTATTTTACACCAGTTCACATGGTGTTATATATGCTTTTTAAGGTTGTTTTTATGGATATCTCTTTAATTTATGATTGTTAATTAAGGTTTGTGCTATTTAATTGTTGCAAGTTGGCAGGCACTTTGGTTTTGATAAAGTCCTATACTTGTCAGGACGAAAGTGCTTACTGAATCTGCTGTGGATTAATTAAACTTTATGTGTTCACACTGCATTGACTGTTTACTTGGGCTTTCCTCTCGCTTCCTGGAGGTGGTTTTGTGTTTTTCTTGGTCATATTTTCCACCTAGTTATGTTCAGTTCTTTTTTCCAAAGATGCTAAATGGATAGAAAAAGTAAAAGAAAGAATAAGAGGGTTAAACTTACAGGCTATGAAATGGGATGAAATAATAGCCAGAGAGATTAAAACAAAGTTAAGAAAAGCCTCTAATTGGAAAACCCCAGGCCCAGATGCAGTATCTAACTTTTGGCTGAAAGTATTAACATCTTTACATGAAGATTTAGCCATGAGTAAGAACTATTTATATGCACACCTCGAACAGACACCAACCTGGTTAACAACAGGAAAAACAATGCTCCTACTTAAGAGTGAAACTGCAAGCTACCCTAAAATTATAGACCAATAACTTGCCTTCCAATGACGTATAAACTATACACAGGAATTGAGGGTGACAGAGTTTATAGTCATTTAGAAGAAAACTCAATTATGGCAATAGAATAAAAGGGCAATAAAAGAAAGTCATATGAAACAAGGGATCATTTGTTGTTAAATAAAGTCATAGTGGAGAACTGTAAAACAAGGGAAGAATCTAAGTATGGCATGGCTTGACTACAAAAAAACATTTGATAGTATCCCACATTCATGGTTAAAAGAGTGCTTAAAAATGTATGAGTTACACCCTACACTGATAGATTCTGCCCTTCTGAGCTGGGAATTTCTGGTTAAAGGCTTACTGTGCCTGCTTATTTGAACTGTTTTTCTGATATTGGTGCACCTTGTCTGCTGTAGCATAGACTAGATTCAGGCCTGCTGAATCTAGCTTTGTTTGTATAACCTGAGCACTAATCCAGGCCATCTTTTTTTGGAGAAGGTTTCCCTGCACCCTAGTGGCAGGAGTGTGCAGTTAGAACTTATCAGATTGAAGACTACTGGAACAGGGCTCAGTTTTGAGTTTTTTTTACTGGTTAATTGGGTAATTTGTTTAAATCAGTTAGCTCATTTTCTATTGTTATTAAAAAAATAAATAAAATTGCACTTTATTCATCTGCTTTTACTGTAATTGTGTTTCTTCCCACTTTATTACCTTATTTTGCTTGTGCTTCTTCTTAAAAGTACTCATTTTAATATTTTAATATTTAATATAATATAGATCTTTTTGTTTTAAAAGAACCTCTTAAGGTTTGTGTGTCAAGTGGGAAAAGCAACTAAAAATTAAAAATAAAATAATACAGAACACTACATTTTGTGGGGCTAAAAACAAAATATATTGTTTAAGAACATGCTATACATAGGTTCATAGGTTCATAGTTTCATACTAGGCTATCTGCCCTAGGGCATTTATAAGCCTAGCCAGAGTGTGTTTGGCTTTCGCCACCCATTTTAAATTAATTTTGCTATGCCTTTTTTTGAGGTTAGTATACTGTGCCTCTGTCTAACAGTGACACAGAAGTGATAGCCGGGGTAAACCTACGATCTCCCATCCACTCATCAAGATTCCTCTTGAAGAGAGTCAATGTGGGACTCTGCCTAACCTGGACTGGGATTTTATTCCAGAGTGAAGGGAGCCTCTGGGTTATGAATCTGTCCCTCCAGCATGTCCTATTTATTTCAGTGCTGAGGTTCAAGTCTCTCGGTGTAGCTCGATGGGATTTGGATTTTCTGAGGTGCAGCATGTCCATTAATTCTGGGTTGGACATGGCTTTATACGTCAGGCACAGATCGCCTCTGAGCAGGCGGTATGCCACTGAGTAGAGCTGGAGTTTCTTTAACCGGCCAGCATATGGCATCTGTTTGAGCCCTTTGATCCTCTTGGTGAGGTACTTTTGGGGTCTTTCCAGTTGCTGCAGGTGTCTGGTAAGGTACATCCCAAAAGGGGCATTGTACTCAATTATGGGCCTGATGAGGGATGAGTAAAGAGGCGATGACCTCCCTGATCTAGATGTGAATCCCTTCATGATTAGGTGGGCTATATAAAATGTTTTTCTAACCACTTTGGCCATGTGGTTGTCAAATAAGAGATTGCTATCAACTTGGGTCCCCAGGTCCCTAATGACTTCTTCTGTACTTAATGGATTACCACCTATGTGGTAATTTGTGGGCACTTTGTTTTTGCCAAAGGGATGACTATACACTTTTGGCGTTTAGCTTGAGGCCATGGCTCTGGCACCAGTTGTCTGTTTCTATGAGGCCCTTTTGGAGGATGCTTGTGTCAGCTGGAGAGTTGATTATGGCGCCCAGTTTGCAGTCATCTGCGAACTTGGTCAGCCACAGTCCTTCCGTGTTGGCCTGTACCGCCGAGAAATATATACCGAACAAGAGAGGTCCCAGGACTGAGCCTTGTGGGACGCCACTTGTAACTGGTTTGGAGTCTGGCATGGCTCCAGCAATTCTAACCATGTGGGTTCTGTCCTTGAGCCAGTTTGCAACCCATCTAGTGACATAGGGGTTTATATTTAAGCTGGTGAGCTTGTCTATAATGCCCGAGTGGGGTATTGTATCGAAGGCTTTTGCGAGGTCCAGGTAGGCTGTGTGGACCACCTTCCCCTCGTCAATGGCCTTGGTGACTGTTTCAAAGAAATCGACCACGTTTAAGAGGCAGGATCTGCCCTTAACAAAGCCAAACTGGGTAGGATCCAGTGTCTGTAGGTCCCCAGTATCTTTATTTATGAGGTCCATGATGATCCTTTCCATAGCTTTGCAGACCAAGCTAGTCAGGCTTATGGGGCAATAGTTTCCAGGATCCGTTGAGGCACCACCTTTGTGGAGAGGGACCACTGTTGCTGTACGCCACTCTTTGGGTACATATCCTGTAGTAAGGCTAAGATTGAACAGTAGTTTTATGTTTGGGTTTAGCTCTTCTTGGAGTTCATGTAGGACGCAGCCCGGGACACCATCTGGTCCCATTGATGCTGTGTTTTTTGCTTTGGAGAGGGCGGCTCTTACCTGAGCATCTGAGATGTCAGGGGGGCACCACTCTGTTGGGATAGATATTTGCCCTTTTGGTGGGGAGAGGGGGGAGAAGTTTGCACTGAACCTGTCAGCTAGGATGTTCGCAATGTCTGTGGGCTCGGTGTATTTTTATCATTTTGGACTAATTCTGAGCATATCTGGGAATTCCCACCCAGGTTCCTAACATAACTAAAAAAAGCCTTGTGATTATCCTTATTGTCCTGTGCAATTTTTCTCTTGAAGCTGGCCTTAGACGATTTTATGAGTGCCCGTAGTTTTTTGCTAATACTGATCAGAGATGCCTTCCCTTTTTGGGATTTTGCTCTATCATGTAGTAGCTTCCTCCTTCTATTGTATAGTTTGTTTATGGCTGGGGTCCACCAGACAGGACGTCTGCCTTTGGAGGATTGGGTCTTGGTTTTATTTGGGATTGCATGATCCATGCATTCCTGAAGGTGTTCATAGAATGCGTTTATAAAGGATTCTGCGGTCTGGGCCGTATTTTCCACAGGCCCGGGGGCTTTGAAGGATTTTGCCTCAGTTTTGAGGCGTGTGAAATTTGCTTTATAGAAGTTTTTCACTGTGGTTTTCTGGGCAGGGGGTGGGGTCGGGATGTGAATATCCAGTGAGATTAGTTTATGGTCTGATCTTACCAGTGAGGGATACACTTCTTGTTACCAGTGAGGGATACACTTCTGGTTACCAGTGAGGGATTGTATTATTCTGCTGCAGTTATTACTGCTTGGTATTAGCCTGATTAATTATAACTGTTATTCTAAGCCTTTTGGTTTAAGCACTTGGGCTTCAGACCAGTTGTTTTATATTAAGAAGGTTTGTGGACTGCATTGTTGTGGCAGGACATGTAACTTACATCCTTCTAAGTTGGGAATTGCTGATTGAAGGCTTAGTGTCTGTTATTCTAAAAGTGCATTAGTTCTGGTTTAAGCACTTAGGCTTCAGGCCAGTTATTTTACATTAAGAAGGTTCATAGGTTCATAGGTTCATACTAGGCTATCTGCCCAAGGGCATTTATAAGCCTAGCCCATAGTTATGTGGCTTTCGCCACCCCTTTAGTTTGAATAAAAACTATGCCTATCATTTTGCTGTGCCTCTGTCAAGCAGTGACACTGAAGTAATCCCTGGGGTATATCTGCAATCTCCCATCCATTGGTCAAGATTCCTCTTGAACAAGGCCAGAGAGGTGCTCTGCCTCACATGTACCGGGATTTTGTTCCACAGCATAGGGAGTCTCTGGGTGATGAATCTGTCCCTCCAGCACGTTCTATTTATAACCGTGTCAAGGTTTAAGTCTCCGCCCTTGTGGTTCTGAGGGATCTAGATTTTTGAGGTGAAGCATATTCATCAAATCTGGGTTTGACATGGCCTTATATGTCAGGCACAGGTCACCTCTGAGCAAGCGGTATGAGACTGAATAGAGCTGGAGTTCTTTCAGTCGGGCAGCATAAGACATATTTTTGAGACCCTTTATCCTTTTGGTGTGGAACTTTTGGGGCCTTTCAAGCTGCAGCAGGTGTCTGGTCAGATACATTCCGAACGGGGCATTGTACTCAATCATAGGTCTAATGAGTGATGAGTACAGCGGTACGATGACCTCCCTTGATCTAGATGTGAATCCCTTCATGATCAGGTGGGTGATATAGAAGGTTTTCCTAACTACTTTAGCAACATGAGTGTCAAACGAAAGGCTACTGTCAACCTGGGTCCCCAGATCTCTGATGACTTTTTCTGTGCTCAGTGGATTGCCACCTATATGGTAGCTAGGGGTAACCTTGTTTTTCCCGAAGGGTATGACTATGCATTTTTTGACGTTTAACTTCAGGCCATGGCTCTGGCACCAGTTATCCGTTTCTGTGAGGCCCTTCTGGAGGATATCTGTGTCAGATGTGTTTTCGACTATGGCCCAGTTTGCAGTCATCTGCAAACTTTGTCAGCCATAACCCTCCTGTGTTTGCTTGTACTTCAGAAAAGTAGATGCCGAACAAGAGTGGACCCAGGACTGAGCCCTGTGGGACACCACTTGTGACAGGCTTTGAGTCTGACATGGCTCCAGCAACTCTGACCCTGTGGGTTCTGTCACTTAGCCAGTTTGCAACCCATCTTGTGATGTATGGGTTTACATTCAAGCTGATGAGTTTTTCGATGATACCTGAGTGGGGTATTGTGTGAAGGCCTTTGCCAGGTCGAGGTAGGCTGTATGGATTGCCTTTCCTCATCAATGGCCTTGGTGACTGTCTCGAAAAAGTCAACCAAGTTTAAGAGGCAGGATATGCCTTTGACAAAGCCAAACTGGGTTGGATCCAAAGTCTGCAAGTTCCCTATGTCTTTATTTATGAGTTCCATTATGATCCTCTCCATGGCTTTGCAGATAAGGCTTGTCAAGCTAATGGGGCGGTAATTTCCAGGGTCTGTGGAGGCACCGCCCTTATGAAGTGGGACCACAGTCGCCGCGCCACTCCTTGGGTGCGTATCCTGAGGTGAGGCTAAGATTAAACAGCTGTCCTAACTGTGGGTTTAATTCCTCGTTGAGTTCATGAAGCACACAGCCGGGGACACCATCCGGTCCCATGGATGCTGTGTTTTTGCCTTAGTGAGGGCAGTTCTCACCTGGGCGTTGGAGATGTTTGGGGGCTACAATCCTCTGGAATAGATATCTCTCCTTTTGGGGAGAAGTTTGCACTGAACCTGTCAGCCAGTATGTTGGCAATGTGTGTAGGTTCAGTAATTTTCACATCATTTTGAACTAATTCTGAGCATATCTGGGAGTTTCCTCCTAGGTTTCTAACATAGCTAAAGAAGGCCTTATGATTCTCTTTAGAGTCCTTGGCGATTTTTCTCTCAAAATTTGCCTTGGATGATTTTATGAGAGCTCTTAGTTTTTTACTTATAATGATCAAAGGTTTCTTACCTTTCAAGGATTTTGCTCTATCTTGTAGTAGCTTCCTCCTTTTGTTGTAGAGCTTGTTTATGGCTGGGGTCCACCAGACTGGACGCTTGCCTTTGGTACAGAGAGTCTTAGTTTTGTTTGGGATTGCCTGATCCATGCAGTCCTGTAGGTGCTGGTAGAAGGCATTTGTAAGTGATTCAGCGGTTTGAGTAATGTTTACCACTGGCTCAGGGGCCTTAAAGGAGGCCACACTAGTTTTTAGAAGTGTGAAATCGGCTTTTGAGAAGTTTTTCACTGTGGTCTTTTTGTTTCAGGTGGGGGCGGGATGAGGACCTCCAGCGAGATTAGTTTATGATCTGATCTCACCAGTGAGGGGTATACTTCCGGTGTTGAACATTTTGATCCCATGTTCGTGATGATGAGATCAAGTATGTTTTCTCCTCTTGTGGGGATGGTGACTAGTTGTTCCATGGCATTTGAGTTTATGAACTCCAGGAATCTTTGGGTTAGAGTGTTTGGGCTTGAGTAGTGTTCCCAGTCTATATTAGGGTAGTTGAAGTCACCTAGTATGATGGTGTTTGGAGATACATTTATCCCCTACAATGTTTTCAGGAAGGCCATGTGAGGTTCCTGAGTTTGAGAGGGTGGCCTGTAACATGCTACAAATTGCAGAGCAGTCTTGCCTATGGTTAATTGCACCTGGATGGTCTCCGATGCATCGTGCGTTGCCACCAACCTTGAGGTGTGGGTGTCCTTTATGAATATGGACACCCCCCTCCTTTCTTGGTGTTGTCCGGATTTTGGGGCCGGAACGCATGATATGAGGTGAAACCTGTTAGTGCTGGGGTGCTCTCAGGAGCCTTGAACCAGGTTTCTGTCACAGCACAGACATCGATGTTCTCCATATTGAGAAGGGCCTCGAGTGCGTGCATCTTGAGATTGAGACTTCTGGCATTGAGCAGCATTACCCTTAGTTTTTTCCTTTTTGGTGTTCTAGGGTGGTAGGTTTAGAATTTGAGCCTTGCCTAAAAAAGACACTATGGGGGTGGCAAGAGCCTTTGCCAATATCCGGAAGCCCAGGGGTGACAGGTGCAAGCCGTCCCTTGCGAAGCAGCGTGGCTTGTCCAGCATGTCATCCCAGGCAGACAGACATTGGATCCCCTTTGAATGACACCAGAATTTAAGCCAATTATTAAAGCTGATCATCTTATCACTGTATTGTGGCATCATTCTAGGTGAAGGTAGGATACTGCTCAAGGTCAGGGTTATACCTGCCTGGGCTACATAATCAGAGAGCTCCTCGATGTCCCTTTTCATGTAGTCCAAGGAGGTACGTCTCAGGTCGTTGACACCAGCGTGGACAATGACTGAGTCGTACTTGTACCTGCTGTTGAGAGACCTGAGTGCTTGCGTTATGTGGTGGATTCTAGCGCCCGACAGGCAGCTTACTGTGACCTTCTCTTTACTCAGTCTGGTGAGCTGGACGTCAGTGTGTCTGACTATGGAATCACCAATGACAAGTGTGTCTGGCATTTTGTTTGGCCTTAAGGGTCTGTTTGTGGTCTGTTTGTGGTCTGTTTGTGGTCTGCACTCTTATGGGAGGAGAGGCTAGATTATGCCCTTCTGAGCTGGGACTTTCTGGTTAAAGGCTTACTGTGCCTGCTTACTTGATCTGTTTCTTTCTGAAATTTGTGCGCCTTGTTTGGTGTAGCCCAGAAGTTAGTAGTTTATTGGCCATTTTGGGCTAATTTCTATCTCTTTCATTTCCCTGTTATAAAAACTGCATTTGTGTGGTTTTGTGCGCCGGGCAGCGCTGGTTAGCTAGGGTTAAACTGTTTCCGGCTCCACAAAGTCTACTCTTCAATTTTTCCCTTTGAACTAGACAAACGTTCAACTTAAGCACTCAAACCATTAATTTCACAGCCCAGAACTTACTCAAAACTCATAGCAAGCACTAATTAACCCGAGCACTAAACCCCCTATACTGTCCAGAAGGACAAGGCTCTCTATTTGTCCCTACCAGCCAATCAGTAAAACAGCTCAGTTTACCTATTCAGGCATGTCCAAAGGGCGGTTTCAGGTGTACTCTCCAGTCCAACTGGTGAATCTGGGCATTTTGAGGCAATGTTACAACTGCCTCATGTACACAGACAACCCTCTGCTCCTACCACCAAACACTAATATATGCGAGAGATGCACTTATACAGCCAAACTGGAGGCAAAGCTCTTTCAACCCAAGACTGGAACTGACAGTCAAGAGGAGAAGGAAAATACTTGCAACACACCGCTAGTCTCACATAGACCTACTAAACCAACACCGGCAAATAACACACATAAATACACAAAAACATACTCGGAGGCTCTAAATAAAAATTTGCAAAAGCAACAGAGACCTCCAAAGCAGACACCCAAGCAACCTCCACACCTCATCACAAACCATGAAACACATACTTCACATAATCAGTGTGCCATGCAATCACAGCCCTTAAGGCAAAATAACATACCCAACACACTAGTAATAAGCGACTCTATAGTCAGGCACTCTGATATCCCACTAACTAGGCTGGACAAGGAGAAGGTTACAGTTAGCTGCCTGTCAGGTGCCAGGATCTGCTACATAACACAAGCACTCAGGTCACTCCAGAACAAGTACAAATATGACTCTGTCATTGTCCATGTTGGTGTGAATGACCTGAGACATACCTCCCTGGACTACATGAAAAGAGACATGGAAGAGCTCTCTGATCACATAGCCCAAGCCGGTATGACCCTGATCCTGAGTAGCATCCTGCCCTCACCAAGAATGATGCCACAGTATAAAGAAAAAATGATCAATTTCAACAATTGGCTAAGTTCCTGGTGTCATTCAAAGGGGATCCAGTATCTGTCCACCTGGGATGACATGCTCGACAAGCCACTTTGCTTCGGAAGAGATGGCTTGCACCTGTCATCCTTAGGCATTCGAATACTGGCCAAGGCTTTTGCCGCCCCCATAGTGCCTTTTTTTAGGCAAGGCTCAAAAGACAAACCCGCCACCGTAAATAGCACAAGTAACCAACAACTGAGGGTAATGCTACTCAACGTCAGAAGTATAAACCTCAAAATGCATACACTCGAGGCACTCCTTAGTATGGAGAACATTGATATCTGTGAAGTAACAGAAACCTGGTTTAAGGCTCCAGAGAGCATCCCCAGCACTACCAGGCTATAACTCATACCATACTTTTCAGCTACAGAACCCGGACCGAAACACAAAAGGTGGGGGTGTATCCATATTCATAAAGGATACCTACACCTCCAGGTTAGTGGCACAGCACAATGCCTCAGAGATCATCCATGTGCAACTAACAACGGGCAAAACTGCAATTCAAATTGTAGCTTGCTACAGATCACCCACTATGACCCAGGACCCCCATTTCGCATTTCTGGAGACACTGGAAAATACGAAGGTCCTACCAAATGCCCTAATATTGGGTGATTTCAACTACCCAAACATTAACTGGGAGAACTACTCAAGCACTAACTCCCTTTCCCAACGCTTCCTAGAATTTATAAACTCGAATGCCCTGGATCAACTGGTCAACACCCCCACCAGAGGTGAAAACATATTGGACCTGGTCATCACCAACATGGGCGACCGATGTTCTACACCGGAGGTCAACTCCTCGCTGGTTATATCAGACCATAGACCAATCACTCTGGATATCCACATTCCTCCCCCACCCCCAATCAAGGAAACCACCGTGAAAAACTTTTCAAAAGCAAACTTCATGTTACTTAAGACCGAGGTGGAAAGGTTCACAGCCCCCATGCTAAAGGACAATGCTGTCCAAGCTGCTGAATCCCTTACAAAGGGACTCTATGAGCACCTGCAGTAATGCATGGATCGTGCTATCCCAAGCAAAACCAAGACTCACTCCTCCTAGAAAAGGAAACCAGTCTGGTGGACCCCTGCCATAAATAAGCTATACAATAGAAGGAGGAAACTAGTACAGAAAGAGTAAAATCCCAAGAAGGAAAGACATCCCTGATCAATAGCAGCAAGAAACTACAGTCCCTCATAAAATCATCCAAGGCTAGCTTCGAAAGAAAAATTGCCAAGGACTCCAAAGATAACCACAAAGCGTTCTTTAGCTATGTCAGGAACCTAAGTGGAAACTCTCAGATCTGCTCTGAGTTAGTGCAGAATGGCAAAAAATACACTGAACTGACTGATATTGCCAACATTCTGGCAGACAGGTTTAGTGCAAACTTCACCCCTCCCCCCTCACCCCCTAAAGGGCCCATAACCATACCAGAAGAATGTAGAGCCCTGGCAGTCACTGACACACAGGTTAAAGCAGCCCTATCAAAAGCCAAAAACACAGCTTCAATGGGACCGGATGGTATCCCAGGCTGTGTCTTACACGAGCTCCAAAATGAACTAACCCCTCACCCAAACACACTGTTCAAACTCAGCCTCTCTACAGGCTACGCACCCATAGAGTGGAGCACAGCAACAGTTATCCCACTCCACAAAGGTGGAGCCACAATGGACCCCAGGAACTATCGCCCTATAAGCCTGACTAGCCTGTTCTGCAAGGCTGTGGAGCGCATCATCATGGAACTCATTAACAGACACATTGGGAACCTTCAAACACTGGACCCTACCCAGTTTGGCTTTGTTAAGGGCAGATCATGCCTCCTAAACCTGGTGGACTTCTTTGAGACAGGTACCAAGGCTTTGGATGAGGGAAAGGAGGTCCACACAGCCTACCTAGACCTCGCAAAGGCTTTCGACACCATTCCTCATTCTGGTATTATAGACAAGCTCACCAGCCTGAACATAAACCCCTACATCACGAGATGGGTTGCTAATTGGCTCATGGATAGAACCCACACAGTTTGAGTTGCAGGCTCTAGGTCCGACTCTAAACCGGTTACAAGTGGCGTCCCCCAGGGCTCAGTCCTGGGACCCCTCCTGTTCGGTATATACTTTTCAGAGGTACAGGCAAGCACAGGAGGACTATGGCTGACCAAGTTCACAGACGACTGCAAACTGGGGGCCATAACTGACTCTCCAGCTGATACAGACATCCTTCAGAAGGGTCTCACTGAGACGGATACCTGGTGTCAAAATCATGGCCTCAAGCTAAATGCCAAAAAGTGCATAGTCATCCCCTTTGGAAAAAACAAAGTACCCATGAACTACCACATACATGGTAGTCCCCTAAATACAGAAAATGTAATAAGGGATCTGGGGACCCAAGTAGATAATAATCTCTTCTTTGATAATCATATTGCCAAGGGGGTTAGAAAATCCTTCTATGTGGCCCACCTAATCACAAAAGGGTTCACATCTAGAGCAAAAGAGGTTATTGTGCCCCTCTACTCATCACTCATCAGACTCATCATAGAGTACAACGCCCCATTTGGGATGTACCTTACAAGACACTTGCAACAGCTGGAAAGACCACAGAAGTACCTCACCAAGAGGATTACTGGCCTCCAACAGAAACTCCAACTGTACTTGGTTGCATACCACTTACACAGAGGTGATCTCTGCCTGACATACAAGACCATGTCCGACCCAGAACTGATGGACATGCTCCACCTAAAAAAAATAAATCCCCAAGAGTCACACGCTCTAGGGATCTAAACCTCACCACAACGATAAATAGGACATGCTGGGGGGATAGATTCCTGTCCCAGAGACTCCCTATGTTTTGGAACAGGATTCCAATCTACATTAGGCAGAGCCCCTCACTAACACTCTTCAAGAGAAACCATGATGAGTGGATGGGAAACATAAAATTTACCCCGGGGATCACTGCAGTGGCTCTGCTGGACAGAGGCACAGGGAACTAATGGCTCTGCTGGACAGAGGCACAGGGAACTAATCTAAGGGGGCGGCGAAAGCCAACACATTCTGGCTAGGCTTATAGATGCCCTCGGGCAGATAGCCTAGCACTTACCTATGAACCTATAAGAATGTAATTTGGTCTTGATAAATGTGCAAAAGCAACCTTTAAAGCAGGAAAACTACAACACCAGGAAAACATCAGTTTGGGACAAGAATGTGATACAAGAATGTAATACAAAAGAACTCGAGCAAGAAGGAGTGTATAAATATTTGGGAATCGAAGGATCAACAATAAAACATGAACAAATGCAAATAAAACTTGGTAAGGAATACTTCAGAAGACTTAAATTAATCCTGAAAACAGCACTGACATCTAGGAACAAAATCCAGGCTATAAACCAATTTGCTCTTCCTGTCCTAACTTACAGTTTTGGAGTGACTGACTGGCCCCAAAACATGTTGGATAGATTAGACAGGAAAACAAGAAGGATGTTTCATGCTCACCAAATGATTTATAAAAATCATTGTAAACCAAGATTATATATTCCCTGTTCCGAAGGAGTGATCGGCCTCCTTGAAATTGATTACATGTATAGATCTGCAATTGTGGGACTCCACACATATCTTCTGATCTCACGAGACCCAATTGTAGTGAAAGTGTTGAAACATGAGGAGAATAAATCTAAGGTGACTTCTCTGCTTAATTTAGCAGAAGCATATCGGCATTAAGCAGGAATGAAAATCAAACCATAAGTAGATAAAAATCAGACAACAAATGAATGTGCCAAAAAACAAAAGAAAGACTATAAGGTGAAGGACCAGATGTGAAGGCAAGAAATATGGAAAAAGCATAAATATAGGTGCAAGTATGGAAAACTTCTGGAAGAACCTCATAATGATCAGGAATGAACACAGGAATGGTTAAGGTGAGGCGAATTCAAACCATGAAATGAAAGCTTAATATTGGCAGCCCAAGATAGTGGTCTACATACTCGGTTTACAAAGTCCATTGAACATGTGGAAGAAACATATAAATGTAGGTTTTGTAAAACCGAATTGGAAACAGTTGCATACCTCGTTGCTGGTTGTGACTTACTAATAGCAGAAGGACTGTATACTCAAAGACATAATAATGTGGCAATATTATTGCACTGGGGATTGTGTAAACATTATGGTATTTAAGTGGCTGAAAAACATTGGAAACATGAGTCACAAAGCATCACAGAAAATTATGAAGTTTATATCACATTGGATCACCCATTACCAACAGTTCAAAAGATAGATGTTATAAAACCGGATATAGTGGTCCAAGAAAAGAAGACAACAGTAGCATTGATCATTGAAATTGCCACACCCAGTGACTACAGAGAAACACAAAGTCATAAAATATTAGGATCTGCAGGCAAAGATGAGAGGAATATGGAAGAAAGATACCCAGACAGTTCCAATAGTAATAGGAACAACAGGTCATATAAAGAAGAGTCTGCAATTGTATTTAAATATGCTACCAATACATCTAACTCCATACGAATTGCAGAAGGAGTCATTACTGGGCACATTGTGTGTGCTGTGAAGAGCACTACTGGCTGACATCAAAGAGTGAAATGATGCTAATTTCATGAACTTTAATTGTACTTTGACTTAGGAATGGAGTCCATTCCTGTCATAGTACTAGAAACCCAAAAGATCTGGAGAAATTAAAAAAAGAGATATTATATTTATAAAGTAGCAGAAAATATTCTTAAGAATTAAGCCAAAACAGGAATGAAGAAAGGAGATTCTGACAATAGGGATGACTGCAATTAGGGCTACAGAGAATAGGCAAGAGGGATATGGAATTTACTGGAAAAAATTGATGAAGGAACCAAGATATTGGGAGCAAATAATTAGAGAGGCAAAGGTGACAGAATGGAAAGAGGCAAGAATACATTTGGACTGCAGGTCTGAGACTGCCTACCCTATCAAGGATTGATATCAGAGTATAGGCAAAGAGAAAGGAATAGGGGGATTCCTAAGTGAAAGGCCAGCACTGGTAGAGTTTGTAGTATAATCTAGAACAGAAGCTGCTGTTAAAAAAGGAATACTTAGTAGAGCATACAAAATATTGCATGATAACCATAAGCATCAATCAGAGGAGGTTAGAAAGGATTGGGAAAAGAGATTGGATAAGCAATTCAAAAAGAAACAATGGGGGGATATATGTATGCCTCCCAAATATGCAACAAAGTCTAGAAGATTTAGGATTTTTGCTTGGAAGTGTTTGCATAGGTACATTTATACCCCAAGCAGACTACAACAATTTTTTCCTCAGATAGATTGGAAATGTTGGAGGTATGATGGGAAAGAAAGAGGTAATTAGGAATATATTTCTATGCGTGAAATGAGCTGGCACTCTTTAAAAATTCTCTGTAGACTAATCTGTCAGAAATACTGGGTGAGCAAATTGGTGTAACTAAGGAAATGATTTTTTTGAGCTGTGATGCATAATCTGAATTGCTTAGCCATAGTAAGGCCTTGCTGAGTTTAATTTTGGTGGCAACAAAAAAAGCAGTTACTAGAAAATAGAACTCAAAGTCTAAACCAACAGTATTAGAAGTTGTGAATATAGTAACAGGGATAAAAGAACTGGAAGTGGGATCTTCAGAAAAGGGTAAGAACAAGTTACGTAGAAAAAATGGGAATTGTGGGAACAGTACATGCAGAATAATGTTTTGGAGGAGGAGTAAGTTAATGGGAAGACAGGAATTGAATGAACTATGTAATGTTCTTTTGACAATGACTGTATAGAAGATTATATGTGATGTATAGTGTATTAATTTATATAAATGTTGAGTGCCTATCTCATAAGTGATAATTCAATAAAGATGTTTTTGTTTAAAAAAAAATATGAATTTATGCAAATGTGTTTATCTCTCTTTTTTTCCTAAGGATTTTATAGTCAATGGTAAAATGTTTATGAAAAATGGAATAAATGTCATACAGTACAGTCTGCTCCTGATGCAGAATAGGGAAATCAAACTGAAAACTGTTTTAGTCCATTAACATTTATATTTCCTGACTGGCTGTACTTGTTAAAGGGCCTAGACAGCTATAAATTAACACAGACTGCAGAGAAGAAATTCCTGAGCATATCTAAACAATCCTACCTTAGTTGTGATTTACTGTGGAGTTGACTCATAAGAGAAGTTTTATTTGAATTTATATTTTATTTGTTATCAGTGTTTTTCACTGTTTGCAGGTAGGAAGGGATAGCTTGTTAACAAGATTTACTTTGATTCATATTTTGTTGTTTTACCTTAAATTCATTGCTGGTGGTTAGCAAGGGATGGGTTTTAGACAGGCAAGCTCTAGCTACCCCAAGGGGTCTAGACAGCTATAAATTCAGACAGACTGCAGAGAGGTAAATCTTGCGCATATCTAAACAATCCTATCTTGGTCTATGATTTACTGTGGAGTTGACTGGTAAGAGAAGATTTATTTTAATTAATATTTTATTTGTTATCACTGTTTTTTACTGTTTGTAGGTAGGAAGGGATACCTTGTTAAGATTTACTTTTATTCTTATTTTGTTGTTTTACCTTAAATTTCACTGTTGGTTGTTAGGAAGGGATAGGTTTTAGACAGGCAAGCTCTAGACACCCCCAAGGGGCATAGACAGCTATAAATTCACACAGGCTGCAGAGAGGAAAATTCTGGGCATAGCTAAACAATCCTACCTTGGTTTGTGATTTACTGTGGAGTTGACTGGCAAGAGAAGTTTTATTTGAATTCATATTTTATTTGTTATCACTGTTTTTCAATGTTAGTTGGTAGGAAGGGATGGCTTGTTAACAAGATTTACTTTGATTCATATTTTGTTGTTTTACATTTTACTGTTGTTTGTTAGGTGTTAGGCAAGCTCTAGCCACCCCAAGGGGCCTAGACAGCTATAAATTCACACAGACTGCAGAGAGGAAATCCTGAGCATATCTAAACAATCCTACTTTGGATTGTGATTTATTGATCTTTACTGTTAAAAAGAAGTGCAACTGCAAGCGATCGTGAGCAGAAGCTTCTTTGTGCCTTCTCCAGCGACATAAAGGAATTACAGTTTTTGGCTGGCTTGCAGAACTTGTATGGTCAGAACAACTTACTTTAGTATTTAGTTTTATATTGCTCATGTGATTTTTTTGTAATAGAAGTTGATTTAAATTCTCTTTGAATTATGTGGTAACTGATTTTTGATTATCCTTTTCTTTTACAATATTTTATTTGTTTGAAGCTGAATATGGATTCATGATTTGCTAATGCACAAATATCTTGTACAGTGTAATTAATGCTATGCATATTTAAAGGTAACAGCTGATAACACTAGTGATCTGTGTTCCTCGTGTAAAAAGTTGGATGATTTGCTTACCGTTATTAGAAGTAAATCTAGACTTAATGATAATTGCACTAGTGCAATTGGCATGGCTTGGAGAACTGTTGTTTCATGTATTAATGACTGGACTGGTGAGATAAATAATGTTAGGCAAAGAACAAATAGAATTTATTTAGGAAATTATGCATCTATTTGTCTGCAAAGATCTTTCAACCCCTATGAAACAAGATGATGCCCCTGACAATGTTGGAATTCTGGATAGCAGTATTCAGCAATCTGAGGATCCTGTTTATTTAAAAGGAAACACAAAAAAGAAAGAAAGGAAGAAGTTCACAACAAATAACAAGAAAGAAAAATAAATTGATTAATGACTGTAAAGGAAAGAGAATACATACTAAAAAAGACATTGCCTTGTTATGTAGCACACAGTTTACAGGGACTGATACTATTTTTCTATTAGGAAACCTCCAGTCTTCAGAAAAATTAATCATTTTCCAAAAAAGAAAGTAGAAAAAAGAGGGAAGGGGCAGGTGAAAAGGAAGAAATCAAAACTGAATGTAGAAAGATGGAAAAACATTGCTGTAAGAAGAAAGAAGAGAAACACAGATGTTGACTATGTGGCTCAGGCTGTGGATTTACAATGCCAGCTGGATGTGAATTTAATATACAATGAAAACAATGGGATTAATAAGACTAATAGTGATGAAGATCCATCCTTCATAGCAGTTGATAGAGCAGATATTACTGTATTAGAAGCTGAAGACTGTTCAGTGCTAGCCAGCAAAGATATTCTTGTAATTGGAGATTCAATTATTAGAGGAACTGATATTTATATTTACAGACAAGATAATGAACATTGAATACTGTTATACTTGCCAAGAGCAAAACTAGAAGATGTGAGACAAGCCTTGGAACGCCTTAATGTAAGGAAGTATGGATCCGTTTTTATTCATGTCGGTACAAATGATGTCATCTGCAAGGATTCTCTGATTGTTAGTAGGGAACTGACAGTCTTCTTAGATACTATAGCTTGTACTGGTGTTAGGACATATTTTTCACAAATCACCTAGAAAAAGGATAGTCAATTCACTGTGAAGGAAAAGATTTTTAGGGTAAATACCTACATGGAAAAAATGTCCTGTTTTAAAAAATGGAAATGTGTAGGGACTCCGACCCTAGTTTTGGGCACACATGTGTTCAGGCAGGATGGCGTGCATTTGTCAACATCCAGGAAGAGAATTTTTGCAGCAGATATTTTGCAATATTTGACAAAACACTAGGCAGGATTTTTACCAGGTCGAAAATTTAACAGTTTACAGATAACAACATTTGATGCATCTCTGATGGTTGTTAATGCTAGAAGCATTAATAATAAAGGTTTTTTTTCTATTGGAAAATTTGCTATTTTCCCACAAGATCAATGTTGTTATGTTTGTGAAACATGATTAAAGAACAATGTCTGGAAACCAGTTCTGTCATGGTACAAATGTTTTTACTGTAACAGACATTCTAATAAAAAAGATCAGGTGGAAGTGTTATGATAGGGATAGTTATGAAACCTCTGAATGTTACATGTTCATTGATAACACCAATACTATAGACTGTGTAACCATGACAATAAAGACAACCTTTGGAATATATAACAATTGGTGGAGTGTATAGACTACCAAAGTCAGGTGCAGATGACCTAGAGGAATTCAGGCATTTATTGCATGAGACACAGGAGGGAAAAATAATATTAGCTGAAGACTTAAATTTACCAGAAACCGACTGGAATAATATTGATTCAACAACATTAGTTAGGAAATTATTCACAACATATATTCAGGAACAACAATTGCTTCAGATTGTAAAAAAAAAAAAAGTACCAGGGGACGGAGCATACTAGACATTGTTTGCGTTCCTAAAAAAAAAATTACTTTTTATTTCAAGTCAAGTTTTACCATCATTGATGTGTAGTGATCATGCAGTTATAAAGTTCAATTTGTTGCTAGATAACTCTGCCAAACTGAAATCTAACTCAATGCACAGACAGTTAATTACAGATTATAAAGAAGCAAAACAGTTACTATGTAAAACTAACTGGAGTGAGGTGGTCAGTGGAAAAACTGTAGATGGAATGTGGAAAGTTTTGAAAGAGAAATTGTTTGAGTGCAAAAAAAATCCATAAAAATGTTTAACATCAGGATCTAGGCATGCAACATCAGGGGGATATATTTCCATAAGAACAAGATACCTGATTAAGGTGAGAGACAGAAAATATATGTAATGGAAGAGAGGTTGAACTACAACTTTGAAAACAGAAATAAACAAGCTGGACAAACAAATTAAGCAAGGTGTGAGACAGGATCAAGAACATTTTGAAGAAAATTTATATGAAGATATTGAGCATAATAGGAAATCTTTTTATAGATATGATGTGGAAGGAGTATTGAGCATAATAGGAAATCTTTTTATAGATGCATAAGATGTGAAAGGAGTAAAGACGCACAATTTGATAAACTGTGTGCAGATTCTAAATTTTTTTCTCAGACACAACAGATTATAGATATATTTACAAAATCTTATGCAAAACAGTTTGGCTCCACAAACGGGGTGATAAGTTGTCCTAGTGACATCCAGGTAACCCCAAATACTGGAACCAAGTTAAATTATATTGAAAAAGAATTGTGCAAATTGGATCTAAATAAAGCACAAGGAGGAGACAGAATTAATAACAATGACCTGAGAACACTTCAACAATAATTTGCGGTACTGTTATATCTATTATTCACTAGGTCATATAAATATGGGGAGATTCCTCAAGATTGGAGAGATGCACATATTAAACCTGTCTTTAAGGGAAAGGGGAGTAGGACAAACCCAAAGTCATATAGACCCTTAAGTCTACTTTCATGTTGTGGAAAAATAATGGAGCAGGTAATATTGAATAAGTTATTGTCAGAAATGGATAGGCTGGGAGTTGAAACCATATATCATCATGCATATGTTGGAAACAGATCTATTACCACCTGTAACATGATGTTCTATAACAATATATAAAGAAAACCCACTGATCTGATGAAGAGCTAATGCTTGACAGTGCTTATATGTGTGTTAAATAAAGTTTTAACTGGTCATGGTGGCTCCAGTGGGTTTTCTTTTTATCCTGTATGATATATTTTACCACTGTGGACTTTTACTTCTTCCTTGGCTGCTTTAGATTTTTATTTCTATAACAATATAAATAACAGCTATGAATGAGAAATTGTGCTGTGATGTAATTTATATAGATTTAGCTTCAGCATTTGACAGGATCATACACAAAACACTGATCAATAAATTAGTACAACTAGGTATTGATGTACTCTTATACTGCGGTGGTGGTGCTGCGGTAGCGTTGTTGCCTCACAGCAAGATGTTGTGCCATTCGATTCTCAGCTAGAGCGTCTTCTGTGTGGAGCCATGCATGAATGGGTGTACCTTCATTGAAGGTTGTGCGTCAGGGCTGGCAAACTCGGCACATAAAAAATCTGCTGCCAATCATTAGCGGACCGGAGTTCCACTGTGGCGAACCCTAACCAGGAAAAGCCGAAAGACACAAACAAAGGTATTGATGCACTCTTGATAAGATGGATAGCTGCATGGCTTACAAATAGGACATGGCAAGTATCGTACAACAACTGGACAGACGAAATCCTTGGTTACAGTCAGGGGCCTCACAGGGCTCTGTCCTAGGCCCTTACTTGTTTAGATTGTATCTTTCAGACCTAACTTTTTCATCTGAGGTGTTCTACAGTCTATATGCAGACAACCTGAAATTGGGAAAATTGATTACATGTGTTACAGATAAGGAATGTCTGCAAAATAACTTGACTAAATTGACCATTTGGGCACAGGAGAATAATATGCTGCTAAATACATCAAAAACTAAGCATATGAGATTTGGGAGGCATAAATTGAAAGATGAATATTTAATACAGCACACACTGATTGAAACTTTAGACTCATTTAAGGACCTGGGTATATGGGTAGATTCAGCTACGAGTTTTTCTAATCATATCAACCAATTGGTTAATGATAGTTACAGAACTATAGGGTGTATAAAAAGATTTATAAAGTCTAGGACATAAAAAAATAATGAAGTAATACCAATATGGAAACTCTATAAGAAAACAAGCATAAATAAACTGGAGAGAGTATAGTGGAAATATACCAAGGGCATCCATGGATATGAAAATTTAAGTTATGAAAGACTAAAATATCTGAACTTTTACAGTGTCTGTTACAGATATCTAAGAGGAGGTCTTATTCAGGTATATAGGGCATTTAGACACAACTACCTCTGGTAATGTTTTGGGTTATCAAGAAATACTAGAGAATAATCAGACAACGTATGTAGAAGATACTATAGGAATGAGACGTGTACTAATTTGTTCTCTGACAGAGTAGCTGATGTATGGTACAGACTACCTAATTACATTAAAGCAAGTACTAGTTTACATATATTTAAGAACAGCCTGGACACTTATTATGGGAACAAGTGTTTTGGTATTTTGGCAAGCTAGAAGGGCAATAATGCCTGTGTTTGAAATATTTGTATTTATGTATGTATTTCATTATTTTGTAAAGTTAAATAAAACAAACATAAAGAACTTTTGGCCAGATGAGGTCTGCATGTACTACAACATCTTGCTTGCACTACTGAATGCCAATTTTACTGATCGAAGCTTTGTTTCTGTCTCTCATACAGCAGCAGTTAAGAATGCCACTGCCTGAGAAAACATTGCTTCTTTGTTTTTCAAAAGAAACATAGTATTGTAGTTTGCAGAATATCAAGAATGCATCGGAGTACAACATCATCAAAATGTTCGTAATAAATGAGTTTAATCTGAAAAGCATAAGCTGATTTAGAATAATTACTTCACTAGCCTAACTGTCTAAGTGCATACAACACATACTGCAGCAGTATTAAAGGTTAGTTTTAGCCTTAAAATTATTAAATTATCATGCATGCACTACAGCACATGTGTAAGGGTGATAATTGTCATTCTCCTCAACCATCCAGAATTTCATAGAAAATCTATTCCTCATAAAATCTATAGTTTTCTGGCAAATCTGTGAGGCTTGAAGTCACTAAATAATGACAGGCATTTTAGTTTCAGATTTCATATCCTAAAATGCATACTAATGGAATCAAATTTGTAAGAGCAATATTTAAAATCTGTCCCTGATGTTTGACCTTTGTTCCCCCATTCTTTTTTGGCTTTGTCCAGAATTATTGTGTAAAGATGAGAAGTGTACCATATGTGTGCAGGTGTGTATGTGTGTGTGTGTGTGTGCACGGGTGTGTGTATTTGGGGGTGGGGTGCAGGTGTAGGTATAGGTATGGGTGTGTGTGAATGTTGGAGGGTGGTTGTATAAAGAACATTTTATCTGCTGCCACTAGACACTGGATTTCTATTGATCTATGTTGCTTTCTCATATACAGATGATATTGCTCTGTCTGGGTGCTTTCTACTCACATAGGAGTGCATCAGGTCATAGACAATAAACAAATGCATGCTTGTGCGTATTACATTTAGCTATTTTTTTTAGAAATAACAATACATACTTACATGTTTAGCCAATGAGAATACCTAAGCAAATATGGTAAATAAATCAATTCAAAATTTTTAGTTAACTGTTACCTTAAATCAAAACTGTAACATGCATGTGTTCTGACAGGGTTAGGGTTTCTTACCTGCACGTTATGTTCTAAAACTCATACGTTATTCATTCACAGACAATAAATGGGTTGATCAATTAACAGTAGTGCTGATGGTTGACAAGCATGTGGAGAAAAATATAGAAAAAAGCTCTTATTTACCAAAACTCATTTTGTCACCACAGAGGTTTCTATAAGATAATGTTTAGGGACAGTGAATATGTTCCAGTCCAGTCCCTGCTCTTTCTCCACTGCCACTTTCCCCCACCCCCTTATATTTGTGAACTACTCTTTTAGTTCACCCTTGGTATGTCTCCTTGTGATTCTTATAATACTTCCATTCCATACCCAACTTCCTTTCTGTCTTTGTATATCTCTTTTACTTTATATTCTCTTGTCACATTTCTTATTACATTTCTTACCATGGTTGGGTTTCTGCCTCTTACATCTATTCCCCCATTCACATTTTTCCTTCTGATTTTGTTTTGTAACATTATCCCAGGCTACTAACATTAAACTTATTTTGCTTCCATATACCTGAGGTGTTCCTCCACCACTATTAAGAAACAGATTTCCATGTAGTCTGTCTTTTTTCTTAAAAAACTTTTTCCATTCATCTATCACTTTTGCCTGGTCTACTTACATGTCCAGAAAATTTATTTCAGTCCAACCTTCCCTTTTTACATCTCTAAGATACCCACAGACATTGCCAACATCCTAGCTGACAGGTTCAGCACAAACTTCTCCCCCCCTCCCCACCAAAAGGGCAAATATCTATCCCAGCAGAGTGCTGCCCCCCTGACATCTCAGATGCTCAGGTAAGAGCCGCCCTCTCCAAAGCAAAAAACACAGCATCAATGGGACCAGACGGTGTCCCGGGCTGCATCCTATATGAACTCCAAGAAGAGCTAAACCCAAACATAAAACTACTGTTCAATCTCAGCCTTAACACAGGATATGTACCCAAAGAGTGGCGTACAGCAACAGTGGTCCCTCTCCACAAAGGTGGTGCCTCAACGGATCCTGGAAACTATCGCCCCATAAGCCTGACTAGCTTGGTCTGCAAAGCTATGGAAAGGATCATCATGGCCCTCATAAATAGAGATATTGGGGACCTACAGACACTGGATCCTACCCAGTTCGGCTTTGTTAAGGGCAGATCCTGCCTCTTAAACCTGGTCGATTTCTTTGAAACAGTCACCAAGGCCATTGACGAGGGGAAGGTGGTCCACACAGCCTACCTGGACCTCGCAAAAGCCTTCGATACAATACCCCACTCGGGCATTATAGATAAGCTAACCAGCTTAAATATAAACCCCTATGTCACTAGATGGGTTGCAAACTGGCTCAAGGACAGAACCCACATGGTTAGAATTGCTGGAGCCATGTCAGACTCCAGACCAGTTACAAGTGGCATCCTACAAGGCTCAGTCCTGGGACCTCTCTTGTTCGGTATATATTTCTCGGAGGTACAGGCCAACACGGAAGGACTGTGGCTGACCAAGTTCGCAGATGACTGCAAACTGAGCGCCATAATCGACTCTCCAGCCGACACAAGCATCCTCCAAAAGGGACTCACAGAAACAGACAACTGGTGCCAGAGCCATGGCCTCAAGCTAAACGCCAAAAAGTGTATAGTCATCCCCTTCGGCAAAAACAAAGTGCCCACAAATTACCACATAGGTGGTAATCCATTAAGTACAGAAAAAGTAATTAGGGACCTGGGGACCCAAGTTGATAGCAATCTATCATTTGACAACCACGTGGCCAAAGTGGTTAGAAAAACATTTTATATAGCCCACCTAATCATGAAGGAATTCACATATAGATCAGGGGAGGTCATCGTGCCTCTTTACTCATCCCTCATCAGGCCCATAATTGAGTACAATGCCCCTTTTGGGATGTACCTTACCAGACACCTGCAGCAACTGGAAAGACCCCAAAAGTACCTCACCAAGAGGATCAAAGGGCTCAAACAGATGCCATATGCTGCCCGGTTAAAGAAACTCCAGCTCTACTCAGTGGCATACTGCCTGCTCAGAGGCGATCTGTGCCTGACGTATAAAGCCATGTCCAACCCGGAATTAATGGACATACTGCACCTCAGAAAATCCAAATCCCATCGAGCTACGTGCTCGAGAGACTTGAACCTCAGCACTGAAATAAATAGGACATGCTGGAGGGACAGATTCATAACCCAGAGGCTCCCTTCACTCTTGAATAAAATCCCAGTCCAGGTAAGGCAGAGTCCCTCATTGACTCTCTTCAAGAGGAATCTTGATGAGTGGATGGGAGATCGTAGGTTTACCCCGGGTATCACCTCTGTGTCACTGTTAGACAGAGGCACAGTATACTAACCTCGAAAAACGGCATAGCAAAATTAATTTAAAATGGGTGGCGAAAGCCAAACACACTCTGGCTAGGCTTATAAATGCCCTAGGGCAGATAGCCTAGTATGAACCTATAAACCTATGAACCTATAAGATGTGCCAAGTATGTTTTCAATCTGCTTTGCTGAACTACTGAATGTAAGACCATCTGTATAATACCTTAATTTCTGATTCTTTACTAGTTCCACAATCCTTAGACTTTCACACATTTTCTAAACCTCTTCAAATGTCCCCTCTTTCTTATTCATGTTGGTTGTTTCCTTCCCACAAAGTTTGCATCTTATCCCTCACTTCCTTGTTTGATTTTTCCAACAAATCTTTATAGCCCTCTGTCCTTCTTTTCAGACTTTGCTATTTCTTAACAGGATCCTCCCTATCCATTTCCCCCATCTTTTTCTCCCTGCTCTTCTTTCATCTGCCATTTTGTATCATGCTTGTAAGCTCTTTGTGTTTTCACCATTTCTATTTAACCAAGTCATGTTCTCCTACAATTCCAAAAAACGTTTTCAGTTCTACCCCCAGATTTTAACTATCATATATGCTCCAACTCACTAATTCTTTTCTTTTCCCATTCCTAGTGTGTTAATTTTGAATCTTCTCTTTATTTTAACATTATCTCAAAATTCACCTTTATAATATTTTCTTAGGTTCATAGGTTCATAGGTTCATACTAGGCTATCTGCCCTAGGGCATTTATAAGCCTAGCCAGAGTGTGTATGGCTTTCGCCACCCATTTTAAATTAATTTTGCTATGCCCTTTTTCAAGGTTAGTATACCGCGCTTCTGTCTAACAGTGACACAGAAGTGATACCCGGGGGAAACCTACGATCTCCCATCCACTCATCAAGATTCCTCTTGAAGAGAGTCAATGAGGGACTCTGCCTAACCTGGACTGGGATTTTATTCCAGAGTGAAGGGAGCCTCTGGGTTATGAATCTGTCCCTCCAGCATGTCCTATTTATTTCAGTGCTGAGGTTTAAGTCCCTCGAGCGTGGCTCGATGGGATTTGGATTTTCTGAGGTGCAGCATGTCCATTAATTCCGGGTTGGACATGGCTTTATAAGTCAGGCACAGATCGCCTCTGAGCAGGCGGTATGCCACTGAGTAGAGCTGGAGTTTCTTTAACCGGGCAGCATACGGCATCTGTTTGAGCCCCTTGATCCTCTTGGTGAGGTACTTTTGGGGTCTTTCCAGTTGCTGCAATCTTGTTCATTCCTCCTTTCTTTCTTTTCTTCACTTCCACTTACATGAATGATTTTGCACTAGGCACACCTGTCTTTAATTCTGTCTCCAGATTATTCTCTTAGCAAAGAAGAATCTCATAATTTCTATTGGTTGCTACTGAACATTAAATATTACCACATATGCTTGAAAGAAGGATGTTCACTGTCCATTTCTCCATTTTACCCCTCATTCTTTGGCAATTCTTGAGTTTTCCCACATTCATATTTATCTATTTCATCTTTATTAAACAAGACATTAAAAAGTGACAAGTACATGTTTAGTAATAGGAAAAAAAACATATTAATCTTTCTTTTATTTTCATGCATTATACATTTTAGCTAGTCAGTTGGATTCAATAAACTCCATGCAGGTTTTGCATGTATTTGCACAATGAGCAGCAGTGGTGATTACATATTCATGCCATGCACTGCATTTAAATGTAAACAAGCATGGTTTAGGGCTGGCAACAGTGTTGCTGGCTAGGAAACCATATAAAGCAATACAGATAGCAAACCTGTGTACTTTAGAGCACACTCAGTTAGCAGGATTGCATGGAATGCCACAATGATTACCAGGGTTTATCATATAACAATGTATATGGACCAAACACAGTACAGAACAGTGTATACAGTGCAGAGTATTGTGGAATCCCATTCCAGACATTCCTTACAAAAGTTGTGTAAATGATCTGTACATGGACTGCCATTTAAAATAAACAGTCAGGGGAAGTGTGTGTATTGAGTAGGGACACACAAGTGAATTGTAGGAATGAACAGGGAAAGTGGACAGGTGAAACACTGTAATGTACAGCAGATGAGGCATGCAAATGGAAGGCAGTTGTAGCAGGAACACTAATGACATATTGACATGGTACAGTACGAGCTTCACAGTGAAAATGCATGTTATGTGACTATCAGACAAGGTGACATGTCTTTGTGATATAAGCATCCTGACATAAACAATGGAGAGGACATCTCTCAGGGCTGTTATATACAACTGGGTTTGAGAGCATATTCTGAACCTGTGCAAAGTGATTTGCCTGAATATGAATATAATGTCAGCAGAGGTCTCCAACAAGTGGGACACAGTTACAGGCTCATGGACAACAGTAAAAGAAGCATGCACAATCATGGGCAATATCAGAATAATACCACCAGTAATCCCATGTCTCTGACATAACATATGTGATTCTGAGTGGTCATAGATGGTTCTGTATGAACACACTTGTACAACTATTATGACATGTCTGCAATCTGGGGGTAATTAAGCACACTGTCCTGACACTGTAATATCTGCTGGAGGTGTTGTGAGGGACACTGCTATACCTGTTTGTGACATTATGAACAATGCTGGTTAGTTAACTGGTGTGCATGTTATAAATATATAGCACAATTCCCTCTGTCACTAATATAACCCATACCATACAGCTATGTAATGTACTGTGTGCATCACCAGAACAGATAATACACATGCATCTGGTATAACATCTTGATGGGGGTTCCACACCATCAGACAGTAATGGCTATGGAACAAAAAAGAATACATAGGTATGGCCAATAAGATGTGTGACAGTTCACTGTGGCAAACATGGTACACTTCGGTTACACATCGCTGGATGATGTGTAGGGAGGTACATGAAGAAGGGTGCATTATACTGAGTTATTAGTGTGATGAAGGCTGTGACCTATGGAGGTATTATGGCCTTTGTTGTGGATGTCCTGCACATACTTAGTAGTTGTGTTACATACAAGGGATTAGTCACCACTGTTGCCACATGCTGGTGGATGTTCCACATACCATCTACCCCCGGACACAGGTCACATACCAGTTGGTCTGCTTATAGGGTGTGATGTCTACATTATCCTTGGGTTATGTGTTTGTTTTCATAATGTAACAAATCTCCCCATGTTTTTATTTCATCTCATGTGTTGGCATGGCTGTGGCAGCAATCTTTGGTGTGTATTGATACTGTCTGTATTATACTAATATCACAGTTGAAGTCAATGATTGCCCACAATCTGTATTTCTCCGGACAGCTGTTTGGGCACAGGATGTGTATGTTATTCTCTACATCTGTGACTTAAATAATGGACAGGAAAGGGCCTAGCAGACAGTCCTGATGTATGGACCTGATCACTGAACCCAAGATATAGGTCACTTCACACATTTCAACATATTTAGATGCCACCTATGTGTTCCAGGTGATAGAGGTGTTTCTGGCCACATCTGACAGTGTTGAGTGAATACCTCAGTGTGGATTTGTGCCAAATTCCTTGGCCTGGTCAAGTTCCACAAGATAATAGTGTTGTCATCATGCATGCCCTCAATGACCTCTTTGAAGACATCTAACAGATATAACAGACATGGATGTAGCATTAACAACTCACACGTCTGTTGCACACAGCTGGGATATTACTGGTGTCCATTTAGAAAAAGTCCATGCTGACATGTTGGTCTACCTCACAGATGAGTAGAGTCAGGATGTGTTTATACATGCATGCATCAGGTGTTGCCCCCCAACTCAGATAGATGCATGTTGATGTATGCCCTTCTACAGGAACATAGTCCATCTGGATGGTGTGTTGAAGTGTGCATCCAACCGTGTATTTTCTGAGTCATGCTATAGGTGATCCGTGATGTTGTCACAGCCTATTGATTCTGTATGATAGGCTTGGAAGAAAGTAAGACAGTGCATACTACCTATCTTGATCTGGCCTAGGATTTGGACACAATCCCTCACTAAGGTTATCACTGAGAAACTCTTCCAGCTGGGGATTAACCCTTATGTCACTAGATAATTAACCAATTGGCTCACCGACAGAACACAAATTGTGACAGTTAGTGAATCAACCTCTACTAGTAGAGCTGTCATCATTGGTGTAACCCAGGGATCTGTACTGGGCCCTTTACTGTCTGGAATCTATTTCTCGACAGACCAGGCTAAAGTATACACTAGATAATTAACCAATTGGCTCACCGACAGAGCACAAATTGTGACAGTTAGTGAATCAACCTCTACTTGTAGAGCTGTCATCATTGGTGTAACCCAGGGATCTGTACTGGGCCCTTTACTGTCTGGAATATATTTCTTGACAGACCAGGCTAAAGTATACAGCCTTTGGCTTACCAAGTTTGATTATCCTTGCATATTGGGTGCAATCACTGAGTCCACCACTGATGTTAACATACTACAGGAGGGGCTAACACAGACAAATGATTGGTGCCAAAGCCACATGGTAAATGCAAAAATGTATCATTATTTTGCCTTTCTGTAAAGTGGAATTCTCCACTAATTACAGCATTGACAACACTCCCCCATCCTGAAACCCAGTGGTGCAAGACCTGGGAGCATACATAGATTGCAATCTGAACTACAGCCGCCAAGTGTCTACACTGGTATGGAAAGGCTACATCATGCACCTCATAAGTCATAAGTCAGACCATCATATTCAGATCTGAGGATGATATAACAGCACTGCACACAAACCTCATCAGAACACTAATAGAGTATAGTTCTCCCTTTTGTGTGCACCTCACCAGATACTTACAGCAGCTGGAGAGACCACAGGAGTTTTTCACCAAGAAAATACAGGGCTTACAAACTATGCCATGATGTATGTGGATAGACTGAAAGCACAGCCACTGTAATCTGTATCGTATAGGATGAGGTGACTTGTGCCTGACCTGCAGGCCGGTCTCTGACCCTGCCCTGATGGGAATAATGCACATCCACAAATCAGCTATAACTGATGACATCAACAGAGTCTGGTGAGAGAAAGATGGTAATAGCAGTGTCCCAAATGCTAGTGTAAAATGCTCTCTAATGTCAAGCAAGTTCACACACACAAACACCCCAGTTGACTGCAGTGAGAACAGAACCCCTACCTAAGTACACAGACTACAGAACTCTGTATTTAAGGCAAGCACCACAGCTCGAGTCTGACTTGGAGAGTGTCAGACAACAGTTAATATGTGATGACATCAGCAGTGTCTGATAAGGAGAAGATGGTAATAGCAGTATCCCACATGCTTGTGTAAACTAATTTCTCTATTGTCAAGCAAGTGCAAACACACACACACACACACACACACACACACACACACACACACACACACACACACACACACACACACACACACACACACACACACACACACACACACACACACACACACACACACACACACACTCACATCCCAGTTGACTGCAGTGAGAACAGAACAGAATCCCTACTAGGCAAGCACCACAGCTCAAGTCTGACTTGGAAAATGTCAAACAACAGTTTATAGGTGATGATATCAGTAGTGTCTGGTGAAGAGGAAATGGTAATAACAGTGTCCCACATGCTGATGTTAAATATCCTCTATAATGTCAAGCAAGTGCACACATACACACACTCTCACACACACACACACACACACACACACACACACACACACACACACACACACACACACACACACACACACACACACACACACACACACACACACCCCAGTTGACTACATTGAGAACAGAACCCTTACCTATCTCAGTATACAGACTACAGAACTCTGTATTTTATTTAAGCATCATGGCACAAGTCTGACTTTTTACACGACTGCAGGGCAATGTATAGTGGATGACATCAGAAGTGGATGTTGGAAAGAAGATGTTGGGAGGTCTGCATGAAATGGATAGCTAACCATGTACAACTATCAAGATATTAAAGTTATGCATTTTACCAGGTTGATGACTATGCAATGTGTAGTATTTGGTAGTTGTGTTTCCAATGTGCAAGTACATTTTAAGAGACAGCTTTACAAACTGCATGCAAACAGGACTCCACATTACTGCATTTATCTGAATGTGTATTGTCATTCTAAAGGTATGCATGGTATATAAGACAACATTTATTTATTTATGTAGTGTAGTTGACATATTTGTGAACAAGTACTGAGAGACCAAGGTTGCAGTGCATGGGAGGAGGTAACAGATGGCTGCATTGTAAATATGTGTCCTTTTCTTAGATAGTGCCTACATTTTGTTTTTGTTTCCACATGTAGATTCATGGCATGAAGGCTAAATGAACAGTTAGCAGAAGTAATACATGCTATTGTCCACTTTCAATGCCGCACCGCCAAGCAGCGTGTTTGCAAAATGCTTGGCAAAATGTTGCGCATGCGAGATACACATTTCTACATTTTTCCCTGTTTGCATGTGGTTAAGCAGTGTGCAAAAGTGAGCCTCATTGCTAAAATTCTGAGAGTTCTCAGTACTGAGGGTATGATACCCACATGCTGCTTGGCTGGCTCTGTGGCAACAGGTGTAAATGCATTTCTTTCTTGAGCCCAGATGACAGTTACCATGTGTTACTGTGTGCTGATGTAGCACAGCATGTTTAAGCAGTATTGCATGGAGGTAACTGCACCACAGAAAAGCTATTTACTATTGCTTGGAAATGATGCATGATGGCAAACTCTGGTCAAACACAGAGGCCAAAAAGTGAAGGGCTCCATTTTTTTGGTACTTATGTGTATTGTGCATGATTCTATGTTTTGACAAGATTATAGATGTTAAATGGGGTAGATAGGAAAGTGGTGAAATGGGGGGCAAGCAGGGGAAGAACAAAGGGAAAACAGTATAGGAATGTGCAGGAGGGTGGTAGGAAAGAAGCATAGCTATTCATTTCTTCAACAGTGTAAAATGAAAATATATAGTGGATATTAGCTAAAGTTGGACTGTCACCTCCAAAAATAGGTGTGACAGCAATGCAATCATGTTGTATAGCCAATTGGACTGAATCAAGTGTGTCAAGAAGACACTTGTGCTATATGGAGAGCTATGTCTGGGACAATATATATATATATATATATATATATATATATATATATATATATATATATTTTTTTTTTTTGTGGAACAGGTGCCCTTTTTTAACTTCAGTAAGACAGGAATGCTGGGTAAGGGACATTGGTATTTTTGTATCAGGCAAGTTGGGTAGGTGAGAAATCAAATGCAAACAAACAGGACAAACAAGATAAGACACAAAGATGGTGAGGGACACAAAAGGTTGGGGGACACCATGATTGGGGTGAGGGAGGAGACAATGCAAGCGCATGCCCGTCAAAGATGAGGATAGTAAGAATCTAGTCCACACATGCAGGACTGTCATCATCATCCCCTTACTCCACTGGCTGCTAGAGTGCTTGGTGTCTTCTCTTTCTATGGACCATGTGGGAGAGCAGCCTTTCCATCCAGTGTAATCATAACCCAATGGTGCGGTGCATGACCCTATGCACCAACCTTGGTATCTCCTGGCGGGTAATGAAATTCCAGAGGGTACCACAGCACCAGCTGCCAGGATAATGCTACCTGAATGCACAGGAAGTGCAGGGGCAGCAGAGGCAGTACTGCAGGTTGGGTCCCAGCTACGCTGGGTGTCGGTGCTGGAGCCAGTGGAGTGGGGGCAGGCAAAGCCATTGGGGTTGGCCTACCTCACTGTGCTGTGAAGCATTTAGTGGTTTGTTACAGATGGATGACATGGAGACATTTTGTAGACATACAATAGAAAAAAAGAGATAAGGGTTGGGGTGAGAGAGAAAAAAAGAGATAAAATTAGTACCATCATATGTGACGTACAATGCATTATCACAATAATATAACTATTTTATCTGAAATTTTACATTTAAGAATACTTCCTAACAACCACAAACTATGATTACCTATTGCTCAAAGTAATCCTTGGAATGTTCATATGCTTGGACCAATTATACAGATTACAGTTAACAGCTGGGTGTTTATGTCACTTGTGTAGAATTGAATTTATATAATATTATTAAAGAATTGCAGTATTGTTTAGTTGTTACTCGTGATATTTGAACCCACAACCTCTGACTATAGTCTTACACTTGACTCCTAAATTTGGTTTGTGCTACAAACTTGCACATTCTCCATCTACTTGCTTAAGTGAATAAACTACTGGAAACTTCAACAAGGTGTCTTTATTCCTCCCACAGGAAGGGCATCAAAGACAAAGAGAGAGTCTCCTAGATCTGCTAGCTAAAGTGATTTTATCTAGAATAATCCTTTATGCTTTGTTTATTTTTAAGAATCTTCTGAGGGTTATGAAGTCAGAAACTGAAGTGTGTCCAGTTACTTTCCAACTTCTCTGTTTAATGATTTTCCAGTAGAAAAGTATGAGGCCAAACTGAGGATATTCGGTGACCATCAGTACTTTTGATAGGTATGTAGTGTGTCTCTATATACCCTGTAGCGCTCTACAATGTCCACCTCATGTAGATTGTCATAAGTTAACCTAGATCTGAAAACTCTTCTCCTTCTTGGCCTTGGTCTGTTAGCAGCAGCAGCAGTATAGACTTCAGCCTGGTGCACATACATATGACTTAAAGCAACAGCAGCCTCTAACATTCTTTCTGTGTAGACTCCTTTCCGTGGCTGTATTCCAATAGATTTTGGAATTCACAGGGAAAACCAGCACTGAGTCTACACAGTTGTTTATAGCTTGTTGAATACCTCCTCCATCTTGGATTAGTTGATTAGCATACAATTCAGTTGCTGATGCATAATTAGCATGTCACAGTGTTTACTGTGGTAGTGTGTAGAGCTGCTTACTGAATAGAAAACAGTGCACAACATGCACACGGTCTTAGCAGACCATGCAAGACTTATTGAATCTGCCTGATTATCTTTCACTCTTATATTGCATAAATTGCTCAGTTCCTGCTTCCTTTAAATTTTACTGCTTTTCTTGAACAGTATACTGCATATATTGTTCCCACAAACTCCATTTATTTCAATGTAAATTGCTCCTTCCATGTCCTAAAGCACACACTTGTAGTTCTTTTATCTCATTTACAATATTCAGTACTTTATCTGTAATTGATTTATAGGTTCATAGGTTCATAGGACAATAGTAGGCTATTGGCCTGGAGGCCCTTATAAGCCTAGCCAAGAATTTCACCCATGTTCCCACAAAGTCAGCACCAGTCTTCCATGTCCAGCAATGACACAGGTGGGATCCCAGGGGTATATTTATAGGTGTTTAGTCTTTGAGTTCCATTTTTCAGTAATTCCTTTCTTTTTTTTTTCGGCCAATAGCACAAACTTAGTAAGGTCTTATTATGTCCGGGCAACTCAGAGCCTATATTCCAGCTCAGAAGAATCATTCCCTTTTCTATATTACTGTGTTTTTAGTAGTTTTGAAAACTGTATTGTACTTAACTTTGTTGATATTAGCTTTGTAATAATTGTATATGGAGCTTTTCTCCCCGGGCCTCCATTGAAAACGGGCTCATTTTGGCCCAGTGGACTTTCCTGGTTAACAAACTGCAAATAAATAAATAAATAAAATACATTTCTGTATTCTGAAGGGAATTTTTTACATCTACGAACTCACTGCATTCCCAAAAGCATTCTCATAAATATATAAATATATATATATATATATATATATATATATACACACACACACACACACACACACACACACACACACACACACACACACACACACACACACACACACGTGGTTATACTTAAGAATATCTAAACAGCATAATACCACTACCACACACCACAAATATCACCAAAAATATCTAAACACAAAATATTGACAAAACCTAATCACGTTCAGAAACAATACTTTTGAGGGGATAGGGGTGGGGGATGGAGGGGGTAGGTTCACTAGTGTAAATTTGATGTTGTTTTTTGAGTTTAGATATTTTTGGTGTCAATATGTTCCCATCCTAATTGTCGAAATTACAGTTCTCCGAAACTCAGTTAGCCGAGACCAGTTCTCCGAAACTCCACTACTCCAAAATGGCACTTTGCTACACCAAGTCCTCTATTTTTCTCTAATTTTTGAAGGGGGGCAAGCCTCTGTGCACCCCACACCCCCTGCAAATTATATATACCAATTTTGAGATCACACTACAGTGACAACAAGCTGTACACCTACCTGCATGAAAGCAGACGTTTCATGGACATGAAGATTGGCAAAGTGCCGTTTCGGAGTAGTGGAGTTTCGGAGAACTGGTCTCGGCTAACTGAGTTTTGGAGAACTGTAATTTCAGCGATTAGGATGGGATCCACACACACACACACACACATATATATATATCTATCTATATATATATATATATATATATATATATATATATATATATATATATATACATACATGCATACATATGGTTTCCCTTTATAATCTCGAAATACTGAAATCTCGAATTTCAGTATCTCGAAACTATAAAGGCGAATGACTCACAATCCCGAGACCCAAAAGCATGAAACACACAGTCACGAACATACATACACCATACACCACACAACACACACACCATTCTACCCACACCACACGAACTATACAAACCCTACACTACATGTAAGCTGTGCCCCCCACACCCCCCACTTATATATACCAACTCTGAGATTGCATAAACAGAAAAAAAAAAACTCACACCCATTCTACAGTCACACACACACACACACACACACACACACACACACACACACACACACACACACACACACACACACACACACACACACACATGCACATCACACATACACAAACTCCAACACTCACACTCATACGTCCACCTCCCTACCCTAACCCACACATACGACTTACAAAAACACTCACATACACTCACTCACCTTAAATTCCGGACACCATCCCAGCCAAACACTTCACGTTATGTAGCATAAATCCATACTCATCACCTACGAATAAATATAAAAAAACCCCACCAAAAACTTGGCATCCTTTACCGCCACAATCGCTACCTTACTCCTTCTACTAAGTTTATTCTCTCTACCACATATCTCATCCCTTCTCTCCTTTATGGTTCTGCACTTCTAACAAACCTACAATCCTCTCTTAAGACAAAACTCTCCTCTTGCTATTACAAAATTGCAAAGTTTGCCACAAGCCAAAAGTCTTCTGCCCATCACTGTCTAGCCCTTCATCAATTAAATTGGTTAGAGCTGCCCAGTTATCTCTCGTTTATTCAACTCACTCATGCACACAAACTCATTTTCACCCCCTCCCTCTGTCCCTCCCTATCCTCAACCTTCAAAATGCACATCCCTGAAAGGGTATTAACATCTAACAATCAAAACCTAATAGAACTTCATAAACCTACCCATCCCTCAGGCAAAAATCTCCTATCATTCACCCTCGCACGTCAATGGAACTCCCTACCTCCATCCATCCGTACCACCACAAACATTTCTTCCTTTAAAAACTCACTCCACTCACACCTAATTTCTCAGTGGGAATGCTACTGCTCCCACCCCTCTTAATCTCTTCTCCTCTCTTCATCTTAGTTTTCTCCAATTCCATACATGGTTTTAGCAGGAACCAATCCATGTGTAAACAACTACTCTTGATTTACAATGCTGATACTTTTTATCTCAGAAATTGTTTCTGTTAAATGAAATATTTTATCTGTAATTAGTATAGCCAAAATTTTGATTGTCAGTTTTCCTTTAGAAATTGTATGTTTAAATGCAATGTTTTTACCAGTACTTTTGTACTTTCTATAACAAAAGCTTTAATTGCAATTTTTGTTTGTAATTATTGTTTTGTTTTTGGAGTTTTTCTCCCCAGGACACCATTTAAAATGGGATTTTCTAGGCCCAATGGACTAGCCTAGTAAACCAACTGCAAATAAATAAATAAATAAATAATAAGTGCAGATTCGAGATATTCGGATTCGCACTTATGCACATTCGCTATTTTGAAGTTTCACCTTTATGGTCTTGGGATACTGAAATTTGAGATTTCATTATTTCGAGATTATAAAGGGGAACCATATATATAAATGCACACACACACACACACACACACACGCACACACACATATATATATATATATATATATATATATGTATAGATAGATCTACTTGATTTCAGCAAATGCCGTTTCACCGAAATGGGATATTTGCTAATGGATTTACGCGAAAGTGCGTTTTATCGAAAATGCACTTTCGTGTAAATTAGTAGGTAAAACAAAAAACGAAATTATGTAAATAAAGAAAAAACATGCGGTTTGCATGTTAACTTAGTTGTACATCAACGTTTAGTGTTGATGTACAACTAAGCGGACTGCTGTTGAGATCGCAGTACACAGGGGATGAGGGAACATTCCCTTTTCCCCACTGTAGTGCGATCTCGGAGTGAGAATATTAAAGTAGGGGGGTGGGGGGCATAAAAGTGTTTTAAGTGTTAGTTTTTTTTTTTGTTATGGATTTACATGAAAGTGCGTTTTCATTTAAACCCACTTTCGTGTAAATGCATTCGCGTATTTACGTTTCGGGTGAAACGCAAATTCATTAGAATGCAGTAGATCCATATATATATATATATATATATATATATATATATATATATATATATATATATATATATATATATATATATATATATATATATATATGTAGCTATATCTATCTTTCATTAACAGAATACTGGCTTAAACATTGACACTTCAGAATAATGAATAGCGGCAGTATGTGGTTGTGTGAGATTGCACTATAGCAGGGATTGGGATATGACCCTTTCTTCACTGTGCTGCGATCTTGGAGTTAGTATATTTAATTAGAAGTGGGTGTGGGAGGTGCAGGGGAAAGCATTTTTTTTTTGATTTGTGGGTTTCAAAGTTTCAGTCTGCAGATCTTTTGCATTTGTGGTCATCTGGTCTTGATGTCATGATTGGCATTTTGGTGTGTGTGTGTGTGTGTATGTATATATATATATATATATATATATATATATATATATATATATATGGGTCTACTTCATTTGCCCGAACTTCCATTTGCCCGATACCCATTTGCCCGTGACCAAATGACCGACACTTCATTTGACCGACAAGTATTATTGGCAAGAAAATGGGATATGCCCCCTTCCCCACTGTAGTGCAACCCTGGAGTTAGAATATATAGTTGGGGGGGGTGTGGGGGGGGGCGCAGCTTTTAAAATCTGTACTTTTGGTTTTATTTTCTTCTTTAAAAAAAACTAGGTGGGGGGCTTCGCACCCAACACCCCCCCAATGTGGGGGGCAGCACCCCCAACCCCCTAACTATATATACCAACTCCAGGGTTGCATGACATTGGGGAGGGGGAAAAATCCCAGTTTTATGCCTTGAATACTGGTTTTCGATCAAATGGGTTTAGGTCAAATGGTCTTTCGAGCAAATGAAGTAGACCCATATATATATATATATATATATATATATATATATATATATATATATATATATATACGTATGTATAATCATGTGTATAAAAATCTATCTTAACTGATACAGCACCTTGGTAAATGACTCAGTAATAATTTCACCAGCTATTAATATCTCTACAAACAACACTAAGGCAGTTCCATGTCCATGCATTCTCAAACAATTTATCAGTTAAATTTCTTCAGTGAACAAAATGTTCCTTGTTTCTGTTTTGTAATAAGGACAAAAGCATCCCTCATCAGCCACCTTATTTTATCATGCCTGCCCAACATGGACACAATTAAAATGACACTGGGGTACTCAGTTCCCCCATCTCAAGTATCTGCATCACTGCTGTCATTTGTAAAATTCTTGAATCAAAGAAACAGCCTTTGGCCATATTATGATATACAAAAGTGAATAAAATACTTCATTTTTCTACCTCACATAACCCAGAAGTCTTGCAATGACAATTGGTGTGGGTCCAATATTAATATAACAGCTATATTACCTAGGGTGGCCAGTCTCTCTAGTATTAAGTGGAAAAGTCCCTAAAGTTCAAAAAGTTTAAAATTATGTTTATAAAACAGAAATTCATCTTCTGTTACCCCCTGTGCTTCCTTATAACTCTTTCACTGCAGATCCTCCTCTACATCCATACTTCCCATCCAGAGCTACATGAGGGTCCCCTTCCAAGAAATGGGGATATGTTTTTCTTCTGTCACAGCTAATAATGAACTGACATAAGCACTCCATTTGTTTCCTTTATAAAAATAAAAATCTGTTAGCTGAAGGCTTTTCTGTGGCACTGTTAATTATATCCAACTGGTGTAAAGAGCTGGAAGTTCAGGAGAATATTTTTCCCCTTTATTTCAGCCATCATTTTTCTAAATCTTCATGTTTAAGTTCAAAAGCTAAGCTAATTGGCTTTATGTGTTTCTGTTCTATATTTAATTTGCTGGTAAATTATTAGCAAAAATATTTGGAAGATTTTATTTTCTATTTCTATAGCAGTTCAAGTGGTATGGAGAATGCCTATGATTACATGAAAAGGCCAAAGATAAAGAAACTAAATATTTTATAGTAGAAAATAAATATGCAACACCATTACATTTAAAAGTACCACAACATTTAGAAATATATCACTTTGGCATATATACCATTAGATAACCCAAAAACAAAGATGTACCCCTGGATTCTCAAAAGCTTGCACGTAGTGCAAAATCGGTGCAGGAGCTCAAGCAGACAATATGTCTGCCGTGCGATCCAGGAACAGCCTGCAGGGGCGTGCATGAGCGCTTCTGCACTAATCTTGCACAGACCAAGTCCTGGTATGCAAATCACCCCATTTGCAGGAGAAATCTATGCAACTGAGGTGATTTTGCAATCCAGGAAGCTTGCAACAGTCTGTGTAGGACTAGTGCTAACTGCAGAAATGTACTCGGTTAGTAACCAAGTGCATTTCTGCAAAATCCAAAACGGAGCTGTGACAGCCCCAAATAAAGGCTGCATATCATGTAGTAAGCATGCCAATGGCCAAGTATAAGGCCATTGGCATTGCAAACAAAAACAAAATACAAAAATCAACTTTTATTTTTTCAGCCGAAAGTGGCTGTTTAAGCATAGGGCAGCAGCTCGCAAATGGGATCGGGGGAAAAACAATAAAATAAACCTAAAATAAACAATCTAACTAAAATCACTATTCTGCCATGCAAGTCAATGGCAGGCAGAAGACAACCTGGCCAGTGAGTAGTGGTTGCTAAGGGGGGAGGCTCAGTGTGAGACATGTAACTATGCATTAGCAGGCAATCCTATGCAAATGAGGGGAAGGATAGTGAATCCATTTTCCCCAGCATATGAGTCAGGTCCCAACAGTGTAAGAGTAGGAATAGCTTGGTGCAAGCCTAGGAGGTAGGTGACATCATTGGGGGGGGGGGGTGTCAGGCATACTGCAAGTGGATTGGAGCCCTGTGGCTCAGGTATGCTCCTAGCTTAGCACAGCTAAGCTAGGGGGTGTGTCTAAACTTGCCTAGCACTCTTTACAAAGCTGAAGTGGGTGTAAGTGCCATACACCAGGATTTACAGGAAGAAAAATGAGGTTAAACCAGGAAATAGCAGCAGTGTGCACATTTGAGCACTCTGTTTGCGCAGCACACCCCCGGGCTTAAACAGGAAGGAGATGGGAAGGGAAAACAGCAGTAGGAAGGTAATCAAGGAGAACTAGCTTAGCTGGCAGGTGAAATGTATCAGAATCAGCCAATTACACAGGAAGCAGAACAGCCCAGCCCAGAACACTACTATAAACTAAGCAGACAACTTCCCCTCAGGATTTTCCCACACTGTACATCACTGGTGTATACAAGTGGGAAAATTTTAATAAACAAGCCTAAAAAATGAGAAGAGCTGCAGCAGGCAACCTAGAACAACATGTGCAAGAGGCTGAGGGTGGTGAGGATGTGAATGCTGCCAATCAACCCACAGTGAGGAGATGGAGAAGAATGCACAGATCCAGGGTAACCTACCAGGGGCTACATGAGCTGGAGATAGTGGAGCATTATAGGATGGACAGAGACCTCCTACAGCAAATTCTTGAGCTGTGCCGGCCACACCTTAAACACCAAACTGACCGATGGGAACCCATTCCAGTGGATGCCAAGGTATGTGTAGGCCTAGGAATACTAGCCACAGGTACCTCCCAAAGCTCAACTGGGGATATCATGGGGATCTCACAGGCATCAGCATCCAGAGTATTCCACCAATTCCTGGATGCCATGTCAGCACATGCCAGTGGGCACATATATTTCCTTAACATACATGAGGTGTTGACCAGCAATATGCGTCTCTTCCACCAAATAGCAGATTACTCTGAGGTAGTGGGTGCTATAGACTGCATGCACATATGCATCAAAGCACCACCCGGTGATCAGGTTAGGGCCTACATCAACCGCAGGGGCATCCCCTCCATCAACTGCCAGGTCATATATGATGCCCAGGGCATTATAATGAATGTGTGTGCTGGCTGCCCTGGAAGCTATGATGATTCCCACATATGGCATCTGACCCAGCTGTACCACAGATTTGCCAATGGGGACATCCCCTACGGTCACCTAGTGGGGAATGCTGGTTACACACTCGAGCCGTGGCTGATGACACCCATCAGAAATGCACACACACCTGAACAAGAATGCCATAATGAGGCACATGCACAGACCAGACTTATAATAGAGCGTGAGTTTGGGATGCTCAGGTCATGGTTCTGGTGTCTGGACACATCCGGTGGAGCCTTGCAGTAGTCACCAGCTACATGTACCCAAATTGTTATGGTATGTACTATGCTACACAATATGATCCTATGGAAACAGCTGCAGCAGGAACAACATGGGGCAGGGCCAAACAGCTCCCCACCAATGCCAAGACCTGCACAGGCACAGAGTGACTCAGAGGAGGAACAGCCTGAACCTGCCCCGGTAGGCAGATGAAGGCGTGCCCAGTATGCCAAGGCTGTGGCAAAGAGACAAAGCATAGCACATACACTGACACAGTAGGGACCCAGGGAATGACACCTCTTTCTCTGACTTGCACATACAGTAAAAGGGATGCCAAACATGACACTATCTGTACTCAACCATGTATAGGGAGTGTACAATGTGCATCCAACATAGGCAGCCTTCCAGCACCATCCGCAAGTTTGGCACACCCTCAAAGTAAGTCAATCAACCTACCAATTGCTGAATGTAGTAGAATGTGTCATTACCTTTATCTATGTTATGGATGTGAGCATGCATGGGAATTGGGTGACTGAATGTCATGGCAGCAGACAGTAGACACCCATAGTGGCACCATGACATCTGTAACACATACTTGAGTCACCATAGAAGCCAGTACTACACAGGGTGACAAAACACACTGCAGGAAATGTGCTGAGCGACATGTGTGTCCATATGACCCACACAAGCCAGTCAGGGCAGTTCACATACCCAACAACTATATCAGCCAGCAGGACAGATGTAGACAAACCCAAACAGAGCCTGTGCCATGGGCCCCTGAATGATGGCTATGTTTCACCTCCCCCCCAGGCCTACACAGACAGACTACAGCAGGGCAGGCAGTGGAATGTTACTTCTGAAGGGTTCTAGGTCAGACAATAATATGTAGGGTGACAAAAGCCACGATCTGTAGTACACTGGTATACCCCTAGTCAGCATGATAGTTAACAGTCCAGAATGAAATGGAGGACCTGACATACCAGTACAGACATAGCAAATGTGTACAAGTATCATGTGTGCCTCCCACATCCTACATAGTAATGTAATAACAGTCAGGTGTGCCCCCCTATCCTGTGTAAAAATGTAGAAATAGTCAGGTGAGCCCCCCCACCCTACATAGTAAGGTAATAATTGTCAGGTGTTCCCCCCCAACCCTGTGTAGAAATGTAGAAATAGACCGGTGTGCTCCCCCATGTAGTAATGTGATAACAGTCAGGTGCCCCCCCAATCACGTGTAGAAATGTAGAAATAGTCAGGTGAGCCCCCCACCCTATGTAGTAAGGTAATAACAGTCAGGTGTGCCCCCCAACCCTCTGTAGTCATGCAGAAATAGACCGGTGTGCCTCCCATGTAGTAATGTAATAACAGTCAGGTGTGCCCCCCATCCTGTGTAGAAATGTAGAAATAGTCGGCTGAGCCCCCCCCATCCTATGCAGAAATGTAGGAACAGTCAATGCCAAATGCTTGATGGATACCCTGCAGAAACAGCATGCCACCTGTTGGTGTACAACACCAAGGTCAGCACTACAGTACAAACTACCTGAACTCAATCCACACATTAAATACAGAAGGCCATACTGGGCATGCTCACACACTTGAAGGCACTGTCAGTCAACAACATACTGAAAGGTCATACTGGGCATGCTCACACACTTAAACACATGAAAGCCATGTCTGCAAACACCAGTGGACCAGACATATCTGGCAGTTGCAGTTGTTAGTGCAGACACTCGTCAGTATGCACCACGCATGCCTTGCACACACAGTGGATAGGAATACAGACATATATGTAAGGACAACACACTATAATAAGCCAAAGGTAGACATACATAGATGTGTGGAAGAGGGTGACTGTGACAAAGAGCCATCCAGGCCTGTCCCACCCAGCACACAGCCAAAGGGCCCCAAAGACATGAGGTTCATATATCCCCCACTGCAGATACTAGCCACCAGCATCTGTCAGCATTACACACTATTGATGCACGTGCCAGCTGTGAAACATGACTGTACAAGGAAGTAGTCATTTAGCAGCTGTATACATGTACCTGTGAAATATGACCCTGTGTGTGCCTGCATGCGGCGTGTCAACCTCTAGATGACTGGGTTATGGCCCATGCACACACACTGCCCTCCCTATAGCCCTACTATTACAAGCCTGCTGTGGTCATCCACTGTAAAATACACCCTTGGGAGAGTTATAGCCTAGTAATCTCCGTGGTGTGTTCCATAACTTTGTATTGCTGTACTGTGATAAACTAGTTAGGTAGGAGTTCTATTCCCAGACATGGCAACTGTGTGTGTATATGTTTGTCCGTGTAGAGAGCAATGCTTTTTCCCTACAATTCAAATGCTAATCTTTGCCAAGGCTACTGATATCATCCACCTGAAAATACACCCCTGGGAAGGCTGTAGCCCAGTAATTTCTGTAGTGCGTCCTGTAACTGCATACTACTCTAGTGTGATAAAGTAGTTAGGTAGCTGTTCTAATCCCAGACATGACAAGTGTTTGTGTGTGTGTCTATCTGTGTAGAGAGTGATGCTTTTTAGGGTAATCATACTCCCTACAATTCAAATGCTCATCTTTGGCAAGGCTGCTGATGTCATCCACCTAGAAATACACCCCTGGGAAGGATGTAGCCCAGTAATTTCTGTAGTGCGTCCTGTAACTGCATACTGCTGTAGTGTGATAAATTAGTTAGGTAGCTGTTCTAATCCTGGACATAGCAAGTGTGTGTCTGTCTGTATAGAGAGTAATGCTTTTTAGGGTAGTCACACACCCTACAATTCAAATGCACATCTTTGGCAAGGCTGCTGATGTCATCCCCCTAGAAATACACCTCTGGGAAAGCATGTTGCCCAGTAATCTCTGTAGTGTGTCCTGTAACCGCATACTGCTACAGTGTGATAAATTAGTTAGGTTACTGTTTTAATCCCAGACATGGCAAGTGGTTGTGTGTGTGTCTTTCTGACTCTGTCTGTGTAGGGAACAATGCTTTTTAGGGTATTCACACTCCCTACAATTCAAATGCTCATCTTTGACAAGGCTGCTGATGTCATCCACCTAGAAATACACCCCTGGGAAGAATGTAGCCCAATAATTTCCATAGACTGTCCTATAATTGCATATTGCTGCAGTGTGATAAATTAGTTAGGTAGTTGTTCTAATCCCAGACATTGCAAGTGTGTGTGTCTGTCTGTGTAGAGAGCAATGCTTTTTAGGGTAGTCACACCCCCTACAATTCAAATGCTCATCTTTGGCAAGGCTGCTGATGTCATCCACCTAGATATACACCTCTGGGAAGCATGTAGCCCAGTAATCTCTGTAGCATGTCCTGTAACTGCATATTGCTGCAGTGTGATAAATTAGTTAGAAAGCTGTTCTAATGCCCAACATGGCAAGTGTGTGTGTGTCTGTCTGTGTAGAGAGCAATGCTTTTTAGGGTAGTCACACTCTCTACAATTCAAATGCTCATCTTTGACAAGGGTGCTGATGTCATTCACCTAGAAATACACCCCTGGGAAGGATGTAGCCTAGTAATCTGTGTAGCACCTTCTGCAACTGCATACTGTTGTACTGTGATATAGACCTCTGGTAGGGTTCTATATCCACCCATGGTGATTCTGGATGTTTTGTGTGTGTTCCAATGTCTGTGCAGGGAGCAATGCACTTTAGGCTAGTCACACTCAGTACATTTCAAATGCCCTACTTTGGCAATCCTGCTGATGTCATTCATTGTGAAATACACCTTTGGGGAAAGAATTCTCCAGCAATTCATGTGGTGCGTCCTACAACAGCTCAATGCTGTAGTGTGATATAGACCTCTGTTGGGGGTTCTATACCCACAGATGTCAGTTGTGGATGTTTTGTGTGTGTGTCACTGTCTGTGTAGGGAGCAATGCATTTTAGCCTAGCCATACTTACTACAAGTCGGATGTTCTACTTTGCCAATCCTGCTGATGTCATCCAATGTGATATACACCTGTGGGGAACAGGTACTCTAGTAATCTCTGTGGCATGTACTATACCTGCATAATGCTGTAGTGTAATAAACTAGTTAGGTAGGGGTTCTACTCCGAGACGTGACAGGTGTGTGTGTGTAACTTGTATCCTGTGTGGAGGTGTGAGTGTGTGATACCTGGGCCCAATGTGGAGTGGGTTTTGCAAATTTCTTATATGGTGACCCTAGTATATATCACAATGTCCACCATACAGGGATAACAGATGTGAAATAGCTGAGAGGCTGGGGTGCAAATCCATACCCATATGTGACATCAAGGCCAGGCAATCACAGTTAGCAACCCCAGTATTACCAAGAGCACACTCTCAACCCATGTCCCATACACACACACACACACACACACACACACACACACACACACACACACACACACACACACACACACACACACACACACACACACATGCCTAGGCAACAACCATTATGTGGGAAGTACACTGCATATTGGCCTCTGATAGTAACTATGGAGTGATTGCAGTGGGCTACAGAGGGCATGGCACCCTGTCCATCTGTCCAGTAGGCACGTACATGCAGACAGTGCACCTTCCCCATGTTCCCCACTGGACACCTGCAACACCTGTGGTGCCATCACACGTGACCCACAAAGGACATACCATGCCTGAAAACATGCCCTGTATGGACAGATGCCACTGACACCAGGGGATGGTGTTAGCATGCTATCAATGTAGGTGCAGGGTAAACCTGCCGTCCATTACCAGTTCCCACCACAGGTGGCCACAGCTGGCACATCTGCTGATAATCTGTGTACACAACATGGGCCAGACAAGCCAAGTGCAGTTCCACATGTCACTGTACATGCATGTGGGAGGTGTGCACATGTCCCAGACACCGTCCATATCATGGACTAAGGAACACATACATGGCAAGTGATGCACAGCATTGGCCCCACACAATAGTCACCCAGGTGACTGGATGGGGGATACAATACCCACCTGTGTGAGCAAATGCAGAACTCACAGCCCTGAGCCACAGTGTTGACCATCATAATGTGGCCTGATGCCAAGGTATACCCATCACCTAACCTTGAATAGCCATCTGGCACAGTTGGCACCACACACCCGTGCAGAAATGCACCCATGCATGTCAGTACTGGCACCCTGTGTGTTTGTGTGTGTGTTGTATGATGCATATGATCACATCCACACTCACTACAAACCCCCACTGGGATACTGAAGCATGCTGTCTGATGTCAGACACCTCCCCATACCCTTTGCCCATATCACCTCTGTATGACCCCTGTGGTGCATGTAATACCTGCACAGTATTGTGTTGTGGCAATCTCAGTAGTGATGGGTTGTATTCCTGGCCCTGCCAAGTGTGTCAATGTGTGTGCATCTCTGTGAGAATGTGGCTGTGTTGTTGCTGGAAACTGTACATGTGGACAGGCACGTGTACTACAACTACCGTATAGCTACCATATCCCTGTTGCAGATGTCACTCACCAACACATATACGTTCTGAGGGCTCCACAATCTGTAACCTATGTGGTGCATCCAATAACTGCATAGAAATGGGATTATCATGACACAGTCGGCAGCTATTTGATACCCTGTGCTGGTAGGTGTGTGACACAAACATGCTTAGGTTTTACACTCCCTCCCCACCCTGACGTGTCTTTGCCTCTGTCTGCCTCTCTCACTCCCTCTCTGATGGATGTGGAGACCTACACCTGCTTTGCTTAGGCAGCAGCATGTGTATTTTCAGTGATACACATGATCAGCTGATGGCCTCTGCACAAACTGCAGCCCTCTCCTAGCTGATTGCATGTGGAACAGCTGTGGTAACATTCCCATAGCCAATTGCATGGAAACACACTCCAATATCTAGGAACATCATGTTGGTGTTGGCCCTTTTCATTCACTGTGAGCAGGAACTAGATCTGTTGTTTGGCAAACAGCATCTCAGATGGATTGGGGATTTACCTCTAACAACATACACTATGGAAACAGGGCAACACACAGGAGGGGGATGTGCCTGACCTGACTACAGACTGTAAGTGCTGCTATACTGCATGTGGAGTAATGTTGGTTTAACAGTGTGTGTGTGGATATGGCTGTCCTACATGTTCTAATAACTGCCATATCAGGTCTATGTTTATGAGGAATCCACATCTGTAGGGTCATCTGCAGACTGGGCAGTGTGTTGTGCCCTTGGTTGCATGTGTTACCCACACAGCATGTATCTGTGAACTGCAGAAGGTAGTATGAGGATTGCAGTCTGTAGATGGTAAAAGCCGTGACAGTTACTGACTTCATATCCCTCATAGGACACATGTTGCAACAAACCCTGTTACAACAGTAAAGGTATGAGGTTATCACAGCAACATGTCAATATTGGCCCTGTGTATGTGCTTCCAGCCACAACTCTGTCAACCTTTGTACATATGTCATGCATTAAGAGGTGCATATGTGCTGTACACCATCATTAGTGTCATCATATCTGATAGCAAGCCAGTGAGATATCAGAATGCTACACATGTTATGTACAGTAGGGGTTATATTTGATGACCTAACCTGGACATTCTGTGGTCGTTTGTACTGAAGCCTGTGTACCTATGGTGAATGTTGGCAGTGTGTGTATTGTTAATATGTTTTTTAGCCTGTGTACAGACTGTGGTAGATGTCATTGTTCTAGGTCCCGTCCTATCTGATGTTACATGCTGCTCCACTGTATGTTACCGTATTGACTTAAATGTTTGTAGGGCCATACACACACATGTCCCATACCTCAGACAGCCAGCAGACCAAACCGAGTAGCAGCCCAGTATATGTAGGGTTAGTCTGTGAGTGACACATATGAGGATGGTGTTGAACAGATAGTCCATATACTGTAATTTTATGTTAGCTTACCATATGCGGCTGTGGCTGTATTCACATTGGTTGTGGTTATGCACTTTCACACAGGTGTAGCTTACCCTGTGCTGTGACATGCCTGCAGAGCCTGCTATATATTCAGATACATGTGCATTCCTCCATAGGAGATGTAGGACAGTGTTGAGCCAGTCTGCCTGTAGCCTGCACAGTGCATTGTTACATGCCTAGCAGCTTAGTGTACTTACCCAGTGAGATGTCATGTGCAGATACTTGCCAGATGTACTGCTGCCGGGCCTCTCTTAACAGTCATGTATGTCAGACAGAGCAGTGGGATGCTGTACAGATGTATGTCAATATCTAGTGGGTAGTATGTGGCCATGGCACCACTGTACCAGTGGTTATAATGTATCAGGCCATACAGGGGTGTGTGAATGCATAACCCATGGTGGCATATGTATACCAGTCATTATGTGTTATACCCATCTACATGGCTGTTAACATCCATATTGTCATGCGTGGTACACATGTTTTGCACTAAGGGGTTCTGTGTATACATCTGGACTGTAAAGAGTGTTTCAGAATGTCCACATATATTAGCCAATATCTGTGCTGCAGTCCACAGGGGCATTACGTGCTAGCAGTGGTACTTTACTATGATGTCCTTAGGATGTCTGTCAGTAGCCAATGGCACACATGTGGACAGCAGATGTCACCACCCACACACACCATGTCTGTGAAGACAATCCCAGTTACAGTAGCAGTAGTCTACTAATATACCTGCTATACATACCTGACATCCACTTGCACTACAAAGTTGGGACTGTAGGGGCTTGGGTAGGGCTACACTCCATGTCCAGGACATATGGTGAAAATATCTGTACATATAATAATCCAGATATCTATATATATCATTACACATATACATATTGACATATATAGATGAGTATGTATATATACATAGATATACATATACACACCCAGATATATATATATATATATATATATATATATATATATATATATATATATATAGATATATATATACATATATATCTACAGATATAGCAACAGTAGTAGGTATATTGGAATAGATATGTATGCACATATAGTTATATATATCTATTATACCAACATAATTAGGCATATCTGTACACATAGGATGTGCATACATATATAACTATATACACATATATCTATATCTACATATACATATACCTATATATACACATATTTATAGATACATATATGTATAGCTATGTATACATATGTACATATGAAGAGATGTACACATAGCCATATATATGTAGCACTATACAGATGTGTATACAGACATATGTATGTGTATACCTGTGTATGTACATGTAGACGTCTATACACCTATGATATGTATACAACTATATACCTGTCATGAGTAAACGTCACAGTTGTGTATACCCTCCCACATGTATCCCACCATATGTATCTGCTACGTGTACATTATGATCCTTCCCTGTCATCCTTCCTTCCCCCTGAACCCAATTACATCCAATAACTCAGTAGGGGACTCTCAGCTGCTCAACTTTCCACTATGATTTGGAATAAAAGACCCACTGCCTACTTACCCTAATGTCTCTCCCTTTCCTTCATAAGAGTATCCCTGCATCTCTTTCATAACAGTAACTATTCTACTTCCTCTATGAAAATAATCTAATCCTTAAACTCTACCTATACTATCCCTGATACTTTTCCTATCTTTCCTTCATCTCTGTTCACATTTATTATCATTTCATTTAATATGTTTTTATAATGAGGATTGTGCTAAGCACATCACACAGTAACTGATTTTCCATATTTCACATGTGTGTAAAGAGTACTCTGTTATGAACATCACATAGCCTGTTACTTTTACTCACTTAAAAAGTAATCTCAAAAAAAAAAAAAAAAAAAAAAAAAATTTTTTCCTGTTTCCATTACATCTGCATTTATTTTTATTGTTACACTTTATTAATTGATGTACTAATAATTTGGAGCTTTTCTCCCCGGTCCTCTACTGAAAATGGACATATATCCAGCTAGACTAGCCCAGTCAACAAATGTAAAATAAATAAATAAATAAATGATAAAACAACATATGTGATGCAACAGTCATATTAATGACAAGGACTACAGAATATAGGAAGTAAAGGCAATTGTTCAATACTACTCAATATGTGTAATGACAGCTATATTGGTAAAACAACAGCTGTCTCCACAGTGGTCATGGTGTAGTGGTTAAGTATTTTGACTTAAGTGTAAAGGGTCCTGAGTTCAGGACCTGCAAGGGCTGCTCATTTTGTTGCTGGGCAGAACAAGGTCTGTTGGATACAGAATGGTTAAGGGAGTGTTTGTGCAATGTAAGCCACACACATCAGTATCACAACATTGTTAGGTAGGGGTCTAGTACCTGTGTTGGCAAGTAACAGTGTACGTGTATGTAGATGGGTCTACATCAGGTTGCAGGGTATACATGCCTCAGCGGGCCACCTGTCCATGTGGCACAGGCAGTACCCGGTATACTAACCTGTGAAATGTGTTCAACTGTACCCCAGATATGTCACTGCCATGGTGTCAGCACAGTGACATACCCCGTTGTGCAATATGACTGCAGACCATCCTTGTGCTGACACATGTACACCTACAATACAATTGCATTTCATTTTAGAGACCACAAGCAAGCAGTGTTACTAACAGCTAGAAGGCATCATTGCTGGATGGCTACACTACCTGCCAAATATGCCTCACACTCTACACCCTGCAACATGTTACACTGTAGGACTGTGGTACACTGGTGTACAGTCACTGTGTGCATTAGAAAAATATCAGCCTGTCCCTGACTCAATGGTATGGATGACAGGGATGGGGCACAGGTATCATCATATGCACAGGGTGTGTTGTTGGTCTGCTAGAGGCCGAGGGTGGGCCATACATTTGACACCATATGTATGGGTGAGGGGTGTACTCTGGGGAGCTGGCTGAGATGATGTGGTGTGTGTAAGTATGAAGTTGCCCTAGGTGTGTTTGCATAGTGTGTGGGTATGCATGCACACAGTTCTGCCTTGTGGCTGCCCTGCACAGGTGTTTATGGACAGCTGCAGACCATACCTGGCAGGGTGTGCAGTTCACTGTCTCCAGCCACAGACATGCGGACTGTGCCTGCCAGGGGTTCTGTGGGCACATGTAGGTACAGGTGTTGAATTGCTACTCTCACCTGCTGATGACATTTGTCCGCTTGTACCATGTCCCTCCTGGGATTGGCCAGGACCACATGCACGTGGCCTGCTGTTGTGTGGTGAGGACAGCACACCCCCCTCACTGCTGGGGTTGCTACTGCCACTATGGGAGCCCCTTGGTGTCCTAGCATGCCCACATTGACTGCCAGCTGTTATTGTTGCTGGCCCACTTCCACGCGGGTGTCACTGTATCCCCACCACATGCTGAAGCATGTACACACCATGGCTGATAAGGGCCATCATCTCATCATGCCATCTATCCGCTTGCTCAGTAGAAGCACGGATGGCACCCAACAGTTCATGAAGGTTGTTGCTTACAGATGTGAGAGCAGCCCTCTGCAGCGTAAGGCCATGTCTGGTGTAATGCTCAATATGTGCCTGTACCACCATTACAGCCTGCAACATGCTTCTACTGGTTGCAGCTATGTTGCCTATGCGAGGGGCATGATATCCAGTGGCCCTACCACGAGCACCCTGGGACATCCGCCTATGTGGTAACCTGCCGGACATCTGGCTATGTCTGCTGCGACTGGACACAGTAGGCATGGTTACCACACTTTCCTGTGCACTGCCACTGAATGCCAGCTGTCCCTCTGCTATGGCCACTGGTGATGGGGTGTGTATAGGCACTGTAACTATGCGTGGGGGTGGGGTGGCTAAAAGGGGGATGTCAAATGTTGGTGCAGTGTCAGCCCCTGACAACCCCACCTGTGCCTCAACATTATCATCATCATCATCATCATCATCATCATCGATATCTGTATGGGCACCTACATCAGATTGGATGCAGGAGGGACCCTGACCCACCTCACCACCTGTGGGGGGAAACAATAACCGCACTTTAAAACCTGTACAGCATTGCTTAACAGTACAGACACACACGCACACACACATACACACACACACACACACACACACACACACACACACACACACACACACACACACACACACACACACACACCTCTGTAATACCTACCTGTCCATGGCTTTAAAGACAGTCCCACGTATATATCCATGTGTTACCCCATCCTGCATCACACTTGTTAACATACACACATTGATCCCACTCATTAACATCACAGTCCTCTAAATGCCCGCACAAGTGGGCACAACACAAGGTCTGTTGCTACATTACCTGCCTGACCTGAGTGTAGTGGAGTTACATGGCCTCAATGCTGTCATTTAGTATGCACCTTCTGTATGGCCGGAATGATGTGCATGGCCTCTATATGTGTGGGCTACTATTTTGTACCCATAATAGCTCCCACTGGTGTGTCATGTGTATGTAATTCTCAGTACATGCCAGATATACTGCTCCGTTGGCCCATCGTGAGTCAGCTGTAATATTTGGATACACTCCCTGGTGTTGACTATTACTTCTCCAATGTATCTGTAGAGCTGCATACATGGGGTGTAGGTGACCTCTCTGCTGACTGCAAAAATAAGTGTGTACCTGGAGTCTACCTTCTCTCTGGATGCCTGTTTCATGCTACATACCATATTATACTATTTGCTGTCCTGTGAGTACATGACAGCTATTCCTGGTGTGCAATGTGGCACTCCATGTCCATGTACTGCACTGTCCCAAAGGGGGGTACAGCCGTATGAACACCCTACAATCACACATGTGCATAAATGGCCACACACACAAACACACACATGCACACACGGATCATACATACATCTACCTCCCACCACTTTATCAGAGTGACCCTGCAGGCAAACTAACTAACCACCAGGATGCACACACACACACACACACACACACACACACACACACACACACACACACACACACACACACACACACACACACACACACACACACAGGTGAGGTTGCACAATGATTGTACACACAGTCCTCCTATTACCCATCTGCCAACATGCAGAACATATGGTGCAGAACAGCATGCAGTTCAGTTATATTCACTCCATGCTAGCAACGGTATACATGTGTATGATGTATGTGCTGTGACTAGGTGATGCCTCTTCCCCTGGATACCACTGCACCCATGTACACAGTATTGCTGTGCACCTGTTCTGAACCCTGCCATGTACTGTGCACCAAAACTTACAGGTGTACTACCTATTGTGGAATGTGTAGTACTGTGTCACTTATGTCAGCTTTAACTCTCACAGCCCCTATGTGTTTCAGCAACATATACCTGGGATGATATGTGGACTGTTGTCTTTGGTGAATGCCTGATGCCTGATTTACACCTGTCAACATCAACAGACCATGTATGGCTACTGCAGAAAAGCTTACAACTATCAGAGCATACCGTGGCTTTGGGGGTGTACATACCTTTATTGATTTTACACACACATCCGTGATCTGCCATGGGACCACAGCACTGCATATCTTAGCAGTACACAGGCCCGGTATATAACATATGTCCTGTACTTTCACATGCAGTGTCTACAGATTGTGTTAGGTACGCGGCTGCTGACCACAATGCATACACACTATGTGGGTATATGTGTGCACACCCTTATCATGATAGTTTATCACAACTCTTGTGTGTACTACAGCAGTCACTGCTCATGGCAGGGGTATACCACTGTGGCCCTTCTGCAATTGCCAGTGTATGTTCAACCTACCCTGCACATGTCTCCCTATTCTGCATGATTGTAAGGTCTACTCATGTGCACATCCCATGGTGTTCACACAAAGCCATCACTATTGCAGTGTGGGTAGGGTTACAGCTGCCACAGGTCCTGAACCTGACTATATGCAGATAGAGCCATTCCTACCATCCTTAGGATCCCTGCGCAGTGCACTGGTGTTTCATGCTGAGACCCCACCCTCAGCTTTTATGCAGATGCATGACAGGTAAGCCCTACACATTTGTGTCAGCTTGCAGTGTCCCATACACTAAACACCATATGTAGCAGTCTAGACCCAGCTGATAATGTGGACTACTGTAATGCCGTATGCCATAGTGTATCTCAGCAGCAGTTGGCATTGCCCTATAGGTATATGCACTGGTATTGCACTATATATGGGTGTTGTTCAGAACATGTCACTACTGTAGGCCATGTCTACCAACAGTATGTTACCCCTGTGGACACATTCTGCAATGACAGAATGTTAGTTGTCATGCAGGTGTGTGACATACCCTTTCAATACCCCCATCATGGTCGCCCCTGTGAGACCATGCATTTCACAGCAACAATACATGCACATGTACAGTATGCATTCAGGTTAGGTGTGTTAGATGTGTGCATGGAATATACCATCACCATTACAAGTCCAGTGTGTTGACATGCATCTACATAAGACATACTCACCAGCTACAGGCTGCTGTCTTGTTGTTACCCTGGAGGGACCTACATAAGTGGGTGAGAGATGCAATGTCAGTGGCCACACCTGTGGCACTGCTACAGGCTGGGTGCAGTACTACCATACATTAACTGTAAGTTCCCACAATATTACCACATCTGGACATCTGTTTATCACTACAATGCAGCAACACAATATATGTATGACATGTCAGATATGCATGATCTACCTGTACCACTGCAGATATTTACACAAAAGCGGTCTACTGATGTGCCCTGTGTCCTTACTTGCACGCTCCTTGGCTGGTGTGTGGATGACACCCACCTCCATGAAGGGGTCCAGTGGTTGATGGTGTTCCAAATGGGCAGGTGCCATGAGGCTGGCCAGGAGCTCCTCCATATGGGTCGGGGGGATGGATGGCATGGCCCTCCCTGTGGCGAGGTGATCCCCCCGGACTGCAGCAGCACACCGACAGGCATTATGAAGCAGGTCACTGCAATGATGCTGGACCTGCTCATAACTGTGGTTATGTAGGCCAACATCATTGACCCTGTGGACTAGATTGTTCCACAGGGCAGTCTGCTCCTGCTGATCATGGGCTGTCCTGCCAAAGAGAACCTGGTAGTGCTGAACCAGGTGGTTGATAATGACCTCATTTTCCTCTACTGAATACACGGGTAACCTGATGTGGAACATCTTGCCTGAAAGACATGAAGATGGAAACAGGCCTAAGCAACTCGTATGGCAAGGTTACCACAGTTTTTTATACACATCTCTGTCACCCCCTCCCATATCAGCTTCAACAGACTGTACACACAACTCATTAGGTATGGCTACAGCTTAACTACTGTTTGGACAGATTGTGTATTGTACCACACCTTTTGCTATGTGATTGTAGCCATGTTCCCTGTGTGGACACTAATATTGCTGGCCTGTTGCAGACTATTCACTTGCATGCCATTGTCAGGGTCACTATGGTTACATATATGCCAGTGGTATGGCTGCTTTGAGATTGCTGCACATCTGACAGTCTGTGTTATTGGGGGGGATCTATGCATGCTGTGGGACATGTACCGGGATTGTGTAGACTATTACTACCAAAAAATGTACTATAGCAGTGACACAATAACATGTATATGTTCCATTGGCTGGATGATCCACCTCACTACACCCATCTGACCAGGATACCTGGCCACATCACATGTGTGTGCCAACCTTGGGCCTCCTCATGTACTGTTACAGCAATACCATCAGATGGAACCACCCAGGGGATGTTGCCCCTCCTGAGGGCACACACCAACATGTTCCTGTCCCACTGAGCTCAGGTGTAGGGTCTGTTCCATACCAGGTTCCACAAACACATGTGGGATGTGCTACATCAGTCTGAGGCACTCAGTACCCATTCACACGGCCAACATGCTCCTCCTGCTCAGCTGCTAGACCTGGCACCTACAGGACATGGACTGCTGTTGTGAGTGGCAGTTGGTGGGAGCCTTGTTCCCATTGTGCCCATATTGGGGACCATGAGGCATCCACATCACAGACCACACACACACCATCCATGGTGTTTACCCACCACATGTGTCACATACCACCTCTGTAGACTGTCCTCTATATCTACCAGTCCTGACCACCTCCACATGTGTATCTGCCATACTTCCCCATATTCCCATTGCATACTTCACAGACGGAGGCAATGTGGTGCTAGGAAGGGACTAACATGTGACATACCCGTCCATGGTGCACACACTGCCAGCTGTAGATATCTGTGTGTATTGCTATGTGTGCTGCTGCCTCGCACATAGCACACATCACTGTGGTAGTGATATAGGGGACATGTCTTTCCATACATATCTGTTTGTGTGTGTGTGTTTGTACATATGTAGACATGTGCATATAGGTATGTATCTATATCGGTGTAGATATATGTGAATTCATATATATGTGCACATATATATGTATACACATAGGTATATGTATATTTCTGAACATACTTGCTGATAAACATTTATCCTTATATATTATATATGTGACATATGTACACATATGCATACCTATATGTGGGGGTACATTCAGACATCAGCTCCACAATCTCACAACACCTTCCTGCCCTGCTACAACACAAACAGGTGCCATATATGGACACAGCCTGACATTAGTGGGGTATATGTGGGACCTGTTTGCAGGTAACCCTATTACACACCTATGGCATTCTGGCATGCTACATTGCAGATTCACCTGGGTATCCTGCCAGTGGTGGTCTGTGGCTCCCACATGTCCATCATAATGGCATTACTTCCACCACCAGCGATTGGCCATGTCATATACATAATCCCCATTACACAACACATACTATGATGGCTTACATCCTGTCTGTCACTGCTGACCTGCACAGTTAACAGCTATGGCCCTCTACCTACAGGGACAAACACTATTGTCCATTGCAGTTGTTCAGTTGAACATTATCACAACATCTGATGGCACACATAACTCATTCCACATCATCTATCACATTACAATGGACAAGGTACTACATTCTAATACATGTACATATACTTCACATACCTGTTGTGGGAATGATGTATTTATGAATGGCAGCTGCCTAGATGGCACCGTTTTCAGCTGTTATTTTTCTGATTTTTTTTCTTTTTTTCCACTTTTGTTTTAGCTTGCTTGCTTTCTCTCTTTCCAGTGAATGGATTGAGCTGCTTGAGGTAGATTGCAGCCTGGCTTTAGTAGGTTATGCACTTGATCAGGTGATGGCCTATTCACCAGTCAGTGTCCTACACTTGATAACTGCATGCAGCTAGCAGTGTAGTACTTCCAATTACCACTGTCATGGCAACCACCTACTATAAATACCTACATAATGTGGGTGTGGTCCCTTTACCTTTCCTGTGTGATGGACATCCTTCCTGTATGTGGGCATCAGTGTTACAGACAGCAGGTAGCAATGCCTCTTCCAGGGGAACTGGCACACTCAGGCCAGCTGCATATTTGTAGGAGGTTCCAGAACTACAGACAGAGTGTGAGTAGAGTTGTGTTATGCTTTGTATAGTACTGGTGTTACAGGGTGTGTGTGTACATACTAGTTTACCTTGGAATGCAGTCTGTCTGCATAGCTCTCAACTGTGGGCCTATCCTGTTCGTGGCCAGAGGTGTGCCTATCATGTTTTGTCTGTCCACCACACAGTTCCTGTGTCAGATATTTCACTGGTAGTGTGTGTGTTGAGTGCTATCAGTATATGGCTACATCCATTTCTGTTTCGAACCTCAATTCTCTGGCTAAGGGTATGTTGCAGACTGTCCTGTAACACCAGCAACTTGCTTAGTGTATGGCAACAGTTTTCCACATATGGACCTGTGCTCCAGCCTCTGTTCTCCACCTACATACCAGGGGTTGTTCTGTAGTGGGCTGTGTGTATATCACACTGCCATTGCTGCCATCGGTCCACTGCTCATGTATCCCCCACACATACAATGGTGCTGGGGCCATATTTGTGTGGGCTTCACCTACACAATACATGTGTGCCCTTATGCACTCCAGAGGCCAGTGTATGTAACAGTGGTATATGGCCCTGTAGTATTGAGTCTGGGAGGGATGCACCATAAATGATCTAGGCTGTTACAATATGTGGGGGTATAGGGGGTGAGCTGCCTTAAGGTATCTGGATGTACAGTAGCGTATACTTCACCTATATTTACATTACTCACATAAATTGCTTTAATGCAGGCCTACTGCCTCCTGCCATACTGACTGTTCTGTTTTTCAGTGTGCTTGTGATGGTGTTAGTTATGCCGTGTTATGTAACAGTTACATCCCATTTGGTCAACTGAGGTCCTAACCGCCTAGTGATTTTGTACAGTGTAGATGGAGGCTGCTGAACTATACACCTGCATTACATACTGTTGATTGTTTGGTATCCTGTGGCCCAGTCTGTCTTTACTACTGTACAATTTAAAGGCTTTGGTCTGGACAGCAACAGTTGTGAACCTTTCCAGACTACTGTATTAGTATAACTGTTTCACTGTTGCATTACTCTGTTTATATGGATGTCAGTGTCTGAACAGTTATATGACATGGCATATAGAACCATAATAGTACACAAATAAAGGTTTTCCATTTCTGAAAACGTGTGTGTGTTTTTTTTTTTCTATGACCTCTCTGTGGGTATATGTTGCAGGCAACAACTGTAATTTGTATGGGTGACCCATACAGTGTCCAGTTGTTCAGGTGTGAACTGTAGGCATTGTGGCTGTTCCATATTGTGTACACCTTCTACATATGTATCTTACTGTACATATCTCTGCGTGTGTATGTGTAGTCACGTATATATATATATATATATATATATATATATATATATATATATATAGGTCTATATTATATCATCGAATGCTTAAAAAAGTGAATGCTGATTGATCGACCTAATTTAAGTGAAGGCTTACAATCTCGAACTGTCAGATCAGTGATTTTTTTTCCCAGGGAAAAAAATCACTGATCCAAAACACATACACACAACACAAGCACACCAAACAAACAGAAATCCACACACATACACCTAACATCTGATACCTAACCCTACACTAAACTATGCACACACCACTAACTACCCACTTACCTTAACCCAAACCCTAACCCTAAGGTCCGTCACTATCGCACACTCACCTCACCTGCTCCCTAACCCTAACTCACTTAAATCCACCCTAACCCTCATGTCCACTCAATCGCACACACACCTAACCCGAGCCCTAACCCTAACTCACCTAAATCACCCTAACACTCACATCCACACAATCACACACTTACCTGAATCCGACTAGTAACTTTCCACCATAACACTGAAAATACCGAAGCAACAGAAACGGGCAACCAAATTCTTTCCCTAGGAAAAAATTAGAGTTTCTGCTGCTTCGATATTTTGCAGTTTTGCGAAAATAAGTTTGATCAATCAGCGTTCGCTTTTTTAAGCGTTCGAGGATATAATATAGACCCTATATATATATATATATATATATCTGCATGTGTCTGTGTATATGTATCCTGGGGATGTTGATAGCTTCCAAATTTTACATTTCCTATAGGAGCCAGACTGTACTGCATGATATGTTACCAATACCAGCCTGACATCATACAGGTGGGTTGTAGTATTGTTAACATCTTGTGCCCATGTCATGTCAGGCCCTGCTTATGGGATCTGTAACACTTGGTAGTGCATTGCAGGGCAGACATGTTTGGCTGTGGTTGGGGGGCTATGCCTATTCGTACATGACGTATATTCTTTGGGGTTTTCCAACCCCATCAATGGTGCATGTAGACATATTTGTTTTTGTCAATCTACCATTGCTATCTACAGATGTGTGGCCATATATATATATATATATATATATATATATATTTCTAATTATATATATATATATATATATACATATATAGACATGTTGTATCTGTTTAGATATTAATATATTTACACACACACATACATCTAGATGTTGGTATACATTCTCTGTACTGTTGCATGACTGCGCTGGATGTTATGTTTCTGAATACATCAGATTTATGTATATCTGGCATGGCTTAGTGGTAAATCACATTGTCTATGGTGTGCAGGGCCCTGTGTCCGAGCCTTGCAGAGGCTGTTTATTTTGTTGTTGGGCAGAACACAGGCCATTGGATACAGAGAGATTAAGGCACTTTAAGACAGTTGTGGGCCAGTTTGCGCAGTGGTAAGCAATACTAACTTTCAGTTAAAGTTTCTTACACTCAGCTTCTACATTACTTCACCTGTGTAGGCAGTACTTATCCCCATGCAAACGCACTTAAACATGCTTACTAGTGCTTACATATGCTTACTACTGCTTATTTGTGCTTAGACCTGCATGCCTTATTCATTATGACATTGACACTTCACATGTGCATTTCTTGCAGTACTCCAGTTCATAAATATATGTTATGTAGTGGGTTTTGCAACAAGAATATTGGTTATTACGTGCTTTGCCATGTAAAATAGACTGTCTGTAGTGGGATTCGATCCGGGAATGTCTGCTCATTAGGCGAATGCTCTGCACACTACACTATTGCTGTGCTGCTTCATTTGCATATATCTTCCTTGTTATCCTCTTCAGCCTTTTAAGCTGCTTTAACCGTAGCTAAGCGATGGACACACCCGCGCACCTATGGTTAGCTGTACTTGGAATTTTAAAAAACAATAAAGGGGTTTCTTCATTTAATTTTTATGTACTGTTGCTGTTGTACACATGGGGAACTGTTGGTGGGGATATGCGGACACCTATGAGTAGTCTTGCTCATTTCTTACCACTTTCTGCTGTTCTACATTGCAGGGGCATGTTTATTCTGAGAGCTCTGCTCTCAGACACACCCCATGCACTCGTACACGCTCTGTGTAAGCCTGGGAGCTCGGGCAGTGCACCTTCTTAATATGCATGGCGTGCTGCCATCCTGTTAATAAACGGGCGCTTCTGTACAGGACTAAGCTAGTCCTGCATGGAAGTTTAGTAAATCTGGGGGGTAGTGTTGATAAATCAGATCATAGAACAAAACCTGTAAAATATGCAGCTGTCTGTTTTTCAGCTCCCTATTATAATTCTGAGAACTATATATGTGAGCTTTGGAATTATGAAAAAAAAAATTCTGAAAATTCAAGAGAACAATGAATGTTCTCCTTTAAAGGTGTCTTTTGAAAGGGGCAAGCCCCTCATACTCATGAACTTATATATCTACAAATTACAAGATCACCATACCTTGGAGAAAAGGGAAATAGTTATGTCATACTCACTATATGTAAATGTGCATTTTCATTCATCCAGTCTCACTATTAAGGGACTAGTGAGTATCAGAATATCAAATGGATACATTTTTTTGCTATTGGTGTTATACAGACAGAATAGAAATGTCAGTAAAGAATCATACATATGAACATTCTGTACATATTAAAAAATGAGTGAGAAGTTCATTGAAAAACCAATTAGTAAAAACAAAATGAAAACTTCAGCAAAGCTAGAACTTCCACTGAGTGACCTCTCAAACCTTTTGTATCAGAGGCACATGGGATATATTGATCCTTATGAACATCAGGTGCTTTTGCTAAATGGCGATTCTGAATGCCTATGACTTGCTTTGTCGTTTTAATGGACAATTTCGGGCCAATAAAGCCAAACCCCACTAGCTGTGGATATGCATATTTTGGCCTTGTTATGACATCATCAGCACAGCACAAGCAGAGTGTTTGACTAAGCATTAGAAACACAGGGCTGTTATACCCAGCTGATGTCCATTATCATTAGGGTCACTGCAAAATATCCCAAACAACAAACTAAAACAATGAATGAGAAGGTCACTGAAAAAAACTATCAGTAAAAACAAAATGAAAACTCCAGCAAAGCTAGAACTTCCACTGAGTGACCTCCCAAACCTCTTGTATCAGAGGCACATGGGATATATGCAGATGATCCTTATGAACATCAGGTGTTTCAGATAATTGGTGATTCTGAATGCCCATGACTTGTTTTGTCATTTTAATGGACAGTTTCAGGCCAATAAAGCCAAACCCCACTAGCTGTGGATATGCATATTTTGGCCTTTTTATGACCTCATCAGCACAAGCAGAGTGTTTGACTAAGCATTAGAAACACAGGGCTGTTATACCCAGATGATGTCCATTATCATTAGGGTCACTGCAAAAATATCCCAAACAACAAACTAAAACAATGAGTGAGAAAATAAGGATCATTTGCATATATCCCATGTGGCTCTGATGCAAGAGGTTTGGGAGGTCACTCAGTGGAAGTTCTAGCTTTGCTGGAGTTTTCATTTTGTTTTTACATATTAAAAAATGGAAATGACTTTTTCTGAAGTTTTACACGCTGTCATGTTTAAGTTTCACGTACTGAAAATTTTAAATCATTCTTCCCAAGGTGGGATCTTCAGTAGAAGACCAGGTAGGAAACCAAGTAGTATGTGAAATTTATTTATTTTATTTATTTTACATTCGTTGACCGGGCTAGTCCAGCTGGATATATGTCCATTTTCAGTGGAGGCCCGGGGAGAAAAGCTCCACAAATTACAACAACATAAAAGGTCAAGACAAAGACAATAACAGTATAATTTGGTACATAAGAAGTTTTAACAATTATAGTACAAGCCTAAGATTATATATTTTATATTTCAGTAGGAAAAAGGAAACATTTATCTAAGAATAGATGAATAAGACTAATACATTTGTATTAGAAATGGTGTAGTACAAATCTTTATAACATATTACAAAATTAGATACACCTAGTAATTTGTTACTAAGGTCTCACAAAAACCTAAGAAAGAAAAACACTAGAGATCAATAGATATAGTATAGAAGAACAGCAAACAAGGATGGATTTCTAGTGTTATTTAACACATAGGTTGTGATACTATATGAAGGTGTTTGATCATTCCACAGTATATACTTATTTACATGAGAAAAAATCCTAAGGAAGGTTAAGCTCACTAAAAAATAGTGAGACAACGCAATATCATGATCATGGGAGGCTAGGAATTGTGGGAGTCTAGTTAATAGTTAGGTACTTAGTCTGGGTTAACACAGGGGCATAGCCAGTGTGATTTGAGGTAGGGTTTAAGCTTGCTTTTAAATAAGCTGACAGAGGATATTGAGGTTAGCTGGCTTGGGAGGATGTTCCAGGCTTTACCTACTGTATTGGAGAACAAGGTGTCACCAGCTAAGTTGTTGGATTTTGATATTTGTACAAGTAGGTTATTAGCTGAGCATAAGATCTTGAGGTTATTATAGGGGATGACTAGGGATGTAAGTATGGGTGTATTTTGAGGTAAATACAGGATCTTATGGGCTACTATTAATTGATTGAAAAGTATTAAATTTGGTAGCTCTAACCATCCTAACTGATTCAGATTGATACAGTGATGAGTTCTATAGGAGAACCCAGCTGCAAATCTGGCAATATTATTGTAGGAGGATGTAAGTTTACTCAGATTACTTCTGCATATTTTGGTATAGATAGGGGAGGCATAGAGCAAGGTAGAGATGAGGTGGGTATGAGCAATAATAACCCTGGCTGGAGGTGTAAGAAAGGGTTTTATTCTATAGAGGGAACCTAGTTTCTTGTTTACTATTTTTATGGTGTTATTAATGTGAGGTTCAAAGACAAGTTGTTATCTATTAGTACCCAGAGTAGTTTGATGGTTGGTTCAGGAGATATTATAGTTCCATCATTTGAAGTAATAGTAAAGTTAAGTGGGGAGGTTCTGCGGGTGGGGGTAAATAGTAGCATTTTTGTTTTTTTGGGGTTAAGGATAAGACGTCTTTGTAGGAGCCAGTTTTCAACTGTACTAAAGGTCATTTGGGTTAGTGACTGAAGTTCTGATTGAGAAGCAGCAGCGCATATGAGTGTGGAGTCGTCAGCGTATTGGATACAGTCAGCTTGAGGAATTAAAGATGGAGAAGAGTAATGGGCCTAATATAGATCCTTGCGGGACCCCTAGAGTGACTGGGACGTGGGAAGATAAAGTATTTTCCCATAGTACAGCCTGTTGCCTGTTATGTAGGTATGATTGGAACCACTGTATAGTATGGTTGTCCAATGACAGGTTTTTGAGTGTGTCTATAAGGAGGTGGTGATTCACCATGTCAAATGCTTTGGACAGGTCAATAAAACAGCTGAGGATAGAGTATCAATATTACGATTACTGTTAATATGGTTAGTGAAGGATAAGAGAGCAGAGGTGGTGCTACGAAATGGTCTAAAGCCATGTTGACAGGGTGCTAATAAATTGTGATCGAGTAGGTAGGTTAACAGTTGTATGTGTATACATTTCTCCATTATTTTGCCAAAGGCGATAGAATAGCTATGGGCCTATAATTGGACAACTCTTTGGAGTTACCGCCCTTATGCAGGGGAATTATGTGAGAGAATTTCCAGATTAGGGAATAGATCCTTCAGAAATAGTTCTGTTAATGAGGATGGATATGGGGTAGGCTATGACTTTAGCAGCTTTTGCAGGTATTCTCCAGGTAATTTATCAGCAGAGAGAGTAGTGGGTTTAAGTTTCTGTATGAGGTTACAGATAAGTGAAGTGGGCACTGGCTGAAAATGAAATTGATGAGAATTATTGGTAAAGGTTGTGGCAGAGCCTGGGGTGCTAGGGGATAGCTGGTTGGCTAGGGATTGTATGGTTTCAGTGAAAAAGTATTAAATGAGTCAGCTATTTGGATGGGATTGTTGTGATCAGAGCCAGAGGGAAAGGGAGTACTTGAGCATCCAGGGTGTAGGAGGTTATTGATACCTCGCCAGAATTTATGGGGATTATTTTGGTTGGTTTGTTGTAGTTGGTAGTAGTAGTTTCTTTTATCGGCTAATATGGCTTTTTGTTTCATTTCTTAGCTGTCTGAATTGCAGGTGGTCTGAGGAGCTTTTTGAGTGCCATTTGGCCCATTGTTTATTTCTTTGGAGGATTTTTTGTTTGGTTGTTTTGGTGAGCCATGGTGCCGGTTTGGTTCTAATTCTAACTTTGCGTAATGGGGCATGGCTGTCTAAAATGGTTAGAAATTTAGAGTTAAAGTATTTCACGGCATTATCTATTGGGAGGTATTTCAGGGGTGACCAGTCACAGGTGACTAGTTCAGCTTGAAAGTGAGCAGGGTTAAAATTTTTGGTAGTGCGAATAGTTCTACAGATGGTAGAGTTTAGGATGACAGTTTTGTTCTGATTAAATAGGTAAGCAAGTGATCACTTATGTCCTCAGGGAGGGTGCCTGTTTTATAGTTTAGTTGGGGGTATTAGTGAGTATCCAGTCAAGGGTACTAGTTTTGTTGTTAGTTTTATTGGTGCAGGTTGGGGATGTTATAGTTTGGGTAAAACCATATAAGTTGATATGAGTAGAAGGCTGCTCAGATATTCAGGAGTTCCAGTTAATGTTAAAATCTCCAAGTATAATGGTTTCTTGGGGTTAGTTACTTGAGAGCCAGCTGAGGATAGCCTCTAATGTGTTGATGTTATTGCCTGGGGGAAGATAGACACATGATAGATATATGGCTTTGCTTTTGTTAAGCTGAATCTTAGTTAGAAGAATTTCTGCATTGTTGCAAAGTGGAGGTTTGGAGTCTAACAAGGTAACTTGTAATCCATTCTTATAAAGTATGGTTACGCCTCCTCCTTTTTTAGTGTTACGGTCATGTCTTATGATATTATAGCCAGGGGGTAGAACTGCACTGTCTTGTATTGATGGATTAAGCCATGTTTCAGACAGACAGAGGATGTCAAAGGAATAAACATCAATAAGGGCATGCAGGTGGGCTATTTTGTTATTGATGCTACGAATATTAAGATGAGCTATCAGGAGAGAGTTGGGGGGCTTGGTAAGTGTCTGTGTGATTGAATTTGTTGGTGTATCAGGCTGTGTAGCTGTGATAGTGGTAGGACCTGGGTTAGGGTGTATATCACCATCTAACAGGGAGTGGACATGAACTTTTAGGATGAGTTGTAGAAGTTTAAAAATTAGGTTCTTATTTTTTCTAGCTAGTGGGTTACATTGAGAGATGTGATGGAGTCTATGAAATATGGCTGCTGAGTACTTAGATGAGCTGAGGAGGCTGCTAACACTATGAGTGGAGCTGGGGGTAAGGACAGAGGTGTGTGTGATGTGGGTATGCAGTCCTAGGAATCTATGGTGTTCGTAGAGAGTAAGTAGATAGGGAATGATAAGTATAATTAGGAGTAGTAATAAAGGTAAGGGTTTACAGGATCCTTGAGCTATTTGTTTAGGTTAAGGTGGTTAAATGTAGGGATATTTGTGGATAGAGTGGTAGGGTAATGGATAAAGGTAAATGAGTGATGGTTCTTTAAGGGGGAGGAGATAGGGGTAAAGTGAGAATATAATAGAGGTAATAGCACTTTAAGGGGAGGAGTTAGAGGTTGATCCTAATGGATAGGGGTGTGGCAGTTAGAGTATAAGTTTAGGACCAATGGGGGCGGGTGGAATTTGGGGGCAGGGTAGGGGAGTGGAGTGAGCCCGCAGGGCGAACGGAGCGGGATGAGCCACAAAGGAGTTCACCCTAGGAAAACAATCAGAGGAGCAGTAAGCAAAGGTAAGTAAAGCAGCAGAGGGTAAGGTGACACAATGCCTTGATAATAGAATATGCAGAGAGGGTTGGCAGTGAAGAATATTAGAAGAAAGAAAGAATAGAGTGGGAGTATTAGCTCTTCCAGAATATTAGAATCCAAGAGCCTGTAAGTTACTTAAAATTGGAGTCAGAATGGTGGTCTAAAGGAAACTATTTCCCTCTAATGGACAAAAGCTGTATAGCAGAGGCAATATATACTGAGAAAAGAGTGCAGGGCAGTAAGTATGCTATAGAGGATTGAAGAGGAAGAACAGTAAAAATACTTGTAGTCTAAGAAGGGGGAAGGGGTGACAGGTATGGGAGCAGATAGTAAAGGCTGCCGGCTGTCCTGGCTGGTGAAAGTAAACTTACAACCTAGGATATCTCACACTAATTGTCTTAAGAAATTAGATGCTTGCAAGGTGATCTTTAATTGTCTTATTTCTTTAAAACCATGGCTGAATGACCAGCAGTTAATGTATGATGTATTTGATTGTTACTTGAATTATATTGGTTGGGAAGATTTTAAAGTAGTTTTAGGTGTTTTTTTTATTTTTACAGTGGATTCATTTTTTCAGTGTTAACCTGATGAAGAGCCAATATTTTTTTGCCTGAAGCTTGACATTTGTTTGCTTTTTAAGTTGTTTTTTTTTTGTTCCATTTACTTTGGACCATGCATTTCATTTTTCGTATACCTTTCCACAGATTAATATAAACTGGCTATTTCCCAAAATATTGGTCCCACATTTTCAAAATGCCATAAATGAGTTCCCATCTTATGAACTGCATCACTGTCACTGTATAGTTTGGTTTCAAAATATGATTTTTACACAGTGTAAAATCACTTTTAGGGATGGAATTATGCAATAACTCCATAAATCTCATGATATTGTTTTATATGAAGAGTATTCTGAGAGTTGTCTTCAAATTATTAATAGTTCCAAAGCTATAGTGGCAATCTTATGTATAATTTAGAGTGTATTTCATTATATATTTACAAATGTTCAACATTTAAGCCCAAGTTTTACAATTTGCTAACTGTGAAATATGTTTTACATTGTCATTATGCAATTCTATCTAAAAAAGATGTCTTTGCATAGTAATTACGAAAATGATGCACTGTCATGTTAAACTGTATTTCAGAACTAAATTGTACAATCACAATTCTAACTTCTTGAATGTATTCCAAAATACAGTATTCTGAACGATTATCACAAAATTGCTGATAACTGCCAAGAATTATGATCCAGTATTTTTGTTATATAAGTTGTCTTCAAAATTTTAATCATTCTTAATTTTCTGAGTCCTGATATAAATCATTGCATTAGTACCATCTGACTTCATGAAGTGTACTATTGGTGTGGACTTTTACCCAAACAGGTGATTTGTCACTGGAATTATGAAATCAATACACAAGCACGTTTCAAGACTGGCTTGTGCAGTGACACTGCAAACTTTATGATTGTCGTCCATGAGATGAGTCTTCTGATAGCTCCCTTATGCATGCTTGAAGGGAAATTGCTTGAGTGTCAGTAGTGTGCAGAAAAAACAAGACGAATAGAATAACACTGAGCACTGTTTCCCATAGGAAATCATTGCTGTTGCAGTTTCTAAGTGCACTGGCAATGATTCACTTGTTTTGAGTTGGTGTTACCCTGGGGTTCATACATATAAGTTTGGGGAGTGGGGGGCTTGCAATCAAAATTAATTTTTTCACACTTTTGAATTTTGAGCATTTTTTGTACTTTCCGGACGTCAGCTTTCCAGAAGTCAGCATTTCATAGTAGAACCCATCTGATCTTTCCTCATGAATTGTTGTACTTTTATTGTGCACATCCACCCAAAAATGACTAAAAGTTCAATACATAGGGACTCAGAAATCAACTCTCTGTACCGAATTGTGCAGTGATATTGCAAATCTCACAATGGTAGGCTATAAGATAAGCATTTTAATACTGTGTTCTGAAATTAGTGATGATTCCCAGTTATTGCTAACACGCCGTTTTAAGCTGAACTTTCAAGATGAGATGGCTGCACATTAACAGCTTAATTTTAGCTCTTTCAGTGTGTGAAAACAGAAACTCGGAAAAGAGAGTCAGTGAATTTGTCTTTTTGGGTAAATTTTACTTACCGGTAATAAATATATGCTTGGGTGCTAGAAAAGAAGAAATTTAGAGAACCTGAAAGCAAATCAACCATAAAAGGTGTGGAGAAAATGCTGGCTGGGAAGAATCCTGCAGCTGTTCAGCAAAAAAGCAGTTCAAGCTCCAGCTCTAGTGCAAAACATGAATTTCAGTAATCTAGAGGAAAAAGTAAGTCAAATGTGCTCAGAGTGAATTGAAACACTAAAGGAGTATATCAACTCAAATAACAAAAGGCTGAGAAAATGGAAGAAGCTTTAAGATATTCAGATGAACTGATAAAACTGCAAAAATCAGAGGTCAAATGAAGAAAAGGCTGGCTGAGAATGAGACTGCTTGAGAAGAGATGTTTTGAAAAATAGTAGATTTAGAGGACAGAGCATGTAGGGAAAACATGAAATTTTCTGCTGTACCAGAGAATCTGGAAGGAACAGACTGTATTAATGTTATGATAAGTAATTGGACTGGTATTTCACAGCAGGACTTGTTCACTGACAGGACACATCATATGTATGCTCCAAACTGGCCACGAGAAAGTAGCCATGACCTCTAATAGTAAAGATGCAAAATCCTACCAGCAGAAAGAGTTGAGTCTGATAAAACTGTGGCAGAAGGACAGTACAGTGTTTGTGGAAAATTATTACTCACTGCATACCAGGTAGAAGAGGAGAATATTTATTCCAGCAATCAAGGACTGTCAAAAGGCATGCATGAGATTGAGGCTGCTGAATCCAGCTATCTTCAGAATATTTTTGATGCAGAGTATGCTAAGGAGAAAATACAAAAGTTTGTCCAGCAATAAGTGAGCTATCAAACAGAAGGGGAGTCAGATTCTTATTCTTCTGATAATGAAGTTCATAGAGTGTCAGACAGTGCCTGTGAAACCTTTTACAGTGTTTCAAAGGAAAATGCTTCAGAGACAGAGGAAAGCACAGAAGTTGGCTAGAGGAACCATAAGTAGATTGGAAATGAACCAGATATTGGAGTTACCAGAAGGAGTTCAACAGGAAGAAAGCCATCAACTCCGATATTAATGAATAAATGTGGGATTTCAAAGTATCAATCACATTTGTGAAATATGGTAGAACAAGAAGACTTGGAAATAGTGGACTTTTTTGACTTTGTTAACCTTTTAGGGGACTCCAACGCATATGCCCTACTTCATGTCATTAATGTTTGGAAGAACATTAATGAGAAGGGAAGAGGAAGGACAGAGGTAAGTATAAGTAAAATAATTTTTGTTCTTAACAGCATTTTTATAAAACATGGCATATACTGCATGTTATATAGCAAAGCATTTTCAGTTATTTTGGTCTGTTATACGCATACTAAAGTAAACAGGTGCCCCTCCCCCAATTTTCTTTTTTCTTGTTTAGTTTTAAGAAGTGTAGCCACTGCTATATAAAAAGAGAAGGAAGCCTGGACAAAAGCATGTTTAAGATAATAAGCTGCAGTCTTCAGTTGTTGAGGTGAAAGATGGATTAAGATGGGTTGTGAAAGTATATAGAGCAGGATATAAGTAAAATTGTTATATGTATATATATTTTTTTCTTTTACTTTTGCCTAGAGTAATGACTAGACTAAAGTCCTTGGCTTGATCTAACAAGTTTTAGAGGAAGCAAGTAAGTAAAAGACATTGAATGTATGACATTTTAATTTAGTGAATAAATGTTCACACTGTATCATGAGAAGCTTGTAGCCAAAGGCAATTGTGTATCTGATTCTCACGTTTCTATGGAGACAATCTCATCAGGGCAATAAAAACAGACAACTTTTTTCTTTCAGTGGCTTAAAGATAATGTTTTTTGAAATCATTCAAACTCAAGAAAATAAGGAATCACTGAAACAAGGCTGAATTAAAACATAAGCCAAAATTTAATCTGACAAATAAAGCTATTAAAATGGAGTAAGTGCATTTGGGATAATCACTTCATCAGACCATGCTAAATCAACCTCAAACACACATATTTAAAAAGCTAAATCATTGCTCATTAAGAAAAATATCCTATCAGGAAAAACGTACTTGCTACTACAACCTTTCATGTAATAGTAAAAGGGAGCCAATCTAAAGGAAGAAAAAAGCACATCATTCAAACTTAGGTACTGACACTGTGCAAGCCCTGAATCCAGGGAACTAACCAATGAACGTCTCTGAAACTACCAGTGGCCTGTGTGGACAGGGTGCGCACTCTCATCAAAAACCAATCACATGAGACTGAAACATCTACGCAGAGAAAAACCTAAAATAAAAACCAACCATCTCATGCTAAAAAATGTTAGGATAATCAATAAAGAAGCAATCTAAAAATACTGAAGAAACTCACTCAGTCACTAGTATGGATAAAAACAAGAATAACATCAACTCTACTGAAAGCTCGACTTGCAAAGATGTAAAATAAAAACCAAATAAAGAACAAACATGGCACCTATCCTCAGCCTAAAGAACCAACGCTAGAGTGACCCTAAAGACAAAAAAACCCAACCCACAAATAGCAGTCATCTAGTCAGTGGCCCGTACAAACAAAGCGCACAGCCTCATTAAAGGCCGTTAGCAAGTGGCATAAACCTAACACCTAAAAACACTTGCTACAGAAAACTACCCAATGGGTGCTGAATTGTATCAGTACAGCTAGTCAAAAGACTAACCAAAAAGTCACTCAATCAACCAAAGACAGATACAAGTGAAGCACACTAAATACCAACCTACATATACTCTATATTATCAAGGCTAGTCAAAAAACTAAACAAAGAAGATCATCCAGTCAACCAAGGACTAATACAAATAAACCATAGAACCTCAAAGAACCTAACAAATCAAACTTAAATATTAACACTTACAGTCAAATGGCCAAAAGGAATAAAAGATTGCTACCACACCCCGCCTAGTACTCACTCTACCCTAATTCAATTTTGGCATTAAATTTGCTGTCATGCCTTTCTATTTGGTCTAAAACAATGAACATAAAATCCACCTTACATTTACCTAATTTGTAATGTTTATTAAGGGCATTCTTTGCTTGAATTGCATACTTATGCTCATAGATTCTCTTATATAGCTCCTTTGTAGTGCGTCCTATGTAAAATATAGGTTAAAACATTAAGCAATTAATTTGACAGTTAACTCATGATCTTATGCTATTTAAAACATGGTTTGTGTAAATCTTATTCAGTCTGAAGAAGTCTGATGCTAGAGATGAAAGTGCTTACTGAATATGGAGTTTTAATGTAATTTATGGAATTAAAGTAGTGTTTGGTTTTATCAAACAGTTTTCTTCATCATTTTGTGTTCATATGGCTTTGCTGTTTGGTAGTTATTTAAAAAATATAATTTCACACATTTTTATTTTGTGCCCACATTTGCAGCCTGCCATCAGCAGACCTCCTCTTCATGAAATGCTGCAATGTTTTTGCCAATTTCATCCAGAAACTATGAATCTGATGCACAGTCACTGAAATCATACTTTGATATGTGATTTTATTACATCAGTGCCCTACATAGGGAAGTAATGCCTAAAGATTATAATTCTGAAAGTCTCACAATGCTTTTTGACATTGGTCCATTCCTTCAGCTGTCCCATAAAGTTTTATCATTTAATATTTTATTAAAAAAATGTTAATGGGGTAGGCCCACACTGGATATACAGTTCCTTTTTGGGGACAATTTGGGAGCAATGTCTGATTAAATTACTTGCTCAGAGTCACACAGTAGGCAAATAGAGGCTGTGTGAATCAAGTCTAAATCTGATGGCACATAGTCCTAGACGTATGAGCCAAACTGCAAGGCAATTCAACATTTATTATCCCAAGTTTCATAGTGCTGTTTGTTCCAGAGCAAGTTTAAGTGATTGTTTTGAAGACGATGTCCTCAGATTTGAGTAAGAGTTAGTAGTACATGTATACAGAAACCAAAAAGGAGCTCAGAACTAGTTGGCTGATGTTACACTTCTTGTTAGGGATTATGACAAGTGATAAGGCTTTGGAAGTTGGCAATAACTGAGACTATGGAAGCAGTGTGACAGTAGGTGAAGTGGTATTTGAGTTTTTTACTGATTATGTGAAACAACTTGAATTCTCAAATTATGGTTTCAGTGAGCCTTTGAAGGAACTTTATGACACCATGTCACCTCTAGAGCAACACGTAGTAGGCGTGCAAAATAAGATGTCAGAATTAAGCAGCACAATTGTGTATGCTGAGTACAAGTTGGTTAATTTGGAAGACAAGCAAAGAAACTACAATTTGGAACTGACAAAATTTTTGTAAGGAGGAGGAGATGGTGATGACTATCTTGAATTTGTGGAAATCGAGATGGTGCAGTGGACTGGTGTCTTTAACAAATCGGTGGAAATAGAGAAAGCATACAAATTACTGCTACAATTGGACAGACAGAAAGCACAATCATCTGGGAGTGATTTTGGTAAAGTTTGTAACTTTTTTGTGATTAGTTCAAGAAGGATTAGGTTCTGTTAAAGTTTTAGAGACCAGGGAAGTGGATTATAGTGGAAGGTAGACTAGTAATGATAGATTTTGATTTCTTTAAGGCTACTTTGTAAAAAGGATGTAGCTTTTGAACAAAGGCTTTCAAAATAAGCAGATGAAGAAATCAAACAGCTGCTAGGTCTCCAAAAAGATCCTTTAATGTAACCAGGCAAAGTAAAAATCCACAACATCATCCAAGCGCTTTCATTCGACCACATGCGAGCTTTCCCAAGGCAAACCTATTGATATATTTTGTGGATTTTTACTTTGCCTGGTTACATTAAAGGATCTTTTTGGAGACCTAGCAGCTGTTTGATTTCTTCATCTGCTTATTTTGAAAGCCTTTGTTCACGTGCTTCCGGGTCCTGTGGTGCCAAGTGATTCTCATTCTTGGTTTGATTTTGCTTTTAGTTAAGGATGTAGCTTTTGCCCAATAAATGAGTATCAGCAATGAAGAATTGGATATAAGTCATTGTTCCTTAAGGTCTTTTCCTCCTATAGGGATACAAATGTTCACTCTGGCTCAGTTAAAGATGGACATTTTTAGAGCTTACCTAGGATATTAGACTATGTGAGAGGGGAATCTTTAGTTGGGGCTCTGGTAAAAGTAAAGAATGCCCAGAAACTGTTGAACTGGAGGAAGAGGAGGAACAATAGGGGGACCAAGAGGATGATGGTAATGTGATTACATGTTCATTGAGGAGCACATCGAGAAGAGAAAAGTATATTGTCCACATGAATGGGTTTAGAGTATTGGAGGTTTGTTAATATTATTCAGGCTTTTCCAAATCTGGAATTGTGAAAAATAATGAAAAGTAGTTTGAAAATTTTGACTGTTACTGGGTGATGGCAGGAGAGTGGGGTTTGTTTTAATGCTTAAACTACAACCTGGTGCTGTAGCATAGCTAGACATTCTGCCTAACTGAGTTTGTGCAGAGACCCGTTATCCTGAATGGTGCTAAACTTGTTGAGCCAAACTCTAAGACTGCTCATAAAAAAGGAAGAACAAAAGAAAACAATGTATTTTGAACACAGTGAGAATATGAAACAGCAAATATAAATAATTTTTTTCATGTTAAAGGTATGGAGTCATCTAGAAGCAATATTTACTTATGTCTGTCAACAGTAAGCATAGTGTTTAAAGGAGCTGACATGATTTGTGTAAGGCATTAAGTATGACTGAATGTGATTTACATTCGGCTAGTCACACTCAGTCATTAAATATGACTGAGTGTGACTAGCTGAATATAAATCCATGATTGTAAAATATGTAAGGTTGTTAGTGCTGTACAAAATATATGAGAATGTTTTGAGATATTTGACTACCATTGGGTAATGACAGGACAGAAGAGTATGTCTTTATGCCTGAGCTGTAACACGGCACTTAGTGGGTGGTGTCATTAAAATTCATGCGTGATTTAGTCTCCCCAGAGACATGGCATCTTTAAAGTTATCAGAATTATTGAGCAAACAAGTAATATGATCAACATACATCCTTTTAGCACAAGAAATCTGGATAAAGCCTAAAACAATGGGGGACAAAGGCCAAAAATAGGGGCATATTTTAAATATTGCTCTTTTAACTAAGAAAGTTGCTAGACTAACATGTTTTGTGTTAGCATGCATTTTTCAAAGGATATAAAGTCTGAAATTCAAATGTATGTCATTGTTTAGTAACTTCAATCCTCAGTCATTTGCCAGAAAACCACACATTTTATGAGGAAAAGACCAAAAAATATGAGGCAAAAATCTGGACAATTGAGAGGTTGATTATATTATGTTTTGGTTATAATAAAGAATATGCAAAAGAAATGTGAAGACTATTTTATGCACAATTTAATAGTCACTCTAAAAGTCAGATTTTTAAATGTGTTTCAGTGCTAAGTGTGATAGTTAAAGGAGATGATGCTACTGTGTAAGACATCAGTGTGATTAAGTGTGAATAGCCAAGTATGAAAGCATGATTGCAGGAGATGTATGTCTGCTAATGCTGTGCAGAATTCGGATATTCAGAGATATTTAGTAGTCTAAAATTTCACCAAAATATGAAGAAGGTAGCACAGTGGCACAGCAGATAGCATTGTTGCCTCACAGCAAGAGGTTCCCTGGTTTGATTCTCAGCTGGGATGCCTTCTGTGTGGCATCTCCATGTTGTTCATGTGGGTTTGTTCTGGTTTTCACTCACATTGCAAAGACATGCAGTAGGTGAATTGGACACTATGGCCATACGTGTGAGTATCCATATACAGTGGATATCAAAAGTTTACACACCCCTGTTAAAATGCCATGTTTCTATGATATAAAAAAAGGAGACCACAATAAATCATTTCAAAACTTTTCCCACCTTTAATATGACCTATAACCTGTACAATTATATTGAAAAACAAACAAATATGTTAAGGGAAAAAATATAAAAAATAAAAAAATGTACAATAAACTGTTGCATAAGTGTGCACACCCTTAAACTAATACATTGTTGAAGCACCTTTTGATTTAATTACAGCATTCAGTCTTCTTGGGTACACACCTGCCATCAATTAAAGAGACTCTAATTAACATCAAATAAAGTTCAGCTGTCTTAGTAGGACAGTCCAAGGAAGTTATAATAGGGGTGGAGGGAACCACGCATGTAGCACTTGTCATTTCAGACAAGCAGTTTGTTGCAAATGCATATGCTGTGACCATCTGCAGAGGATGTTTCACCAGGATCACTAGGGAGGACATTTAGAAAAGGGTAAGTTAGTGACGATGAGTTCTTGCCCCAGTCTGGAATGACAAACTTTGGAGGATCATGGGGAAGAAGTGAACCAAACGGAAGTGTTTATTCATCAGGAGTTATAAACAGTGTGGGAACAGTTGTATCTGAATTTAAACAATTCACCAATGTGATTTGAATCGAAATTTATCTAGGATGGTAGTGAATTCGGGCTTAAGAGTTATACAATAATTTCTGATGGGATATATCGTACAATGTAGCTAGTACATGCCTCACCTTTTGTATCATTTTATATTCGGCTTGTGGACAGTAACGATCAAGATGTTAAGGTGCTGGGTACATAATTTCTTCCAGTTTAACAGGGGATGGACTGTGGCAATCTGCACCTCAGTATTATCGAAGAAAAGGTGAGGGGATGAATGGTTTTAGCTCCTGGTATTTTGACTAACAGGAGTAAACAAGCTTAGTAGATAGCCATTGCAGGCTGTTCTTAAGGAATTCCACAATGTGTTTGAAGAGGGCATAGGTAACTTCAAAAGAATACTCTTCATTCCTATTGGACTCTCAACGTAGCACTCTTACATTTTTAACTGAGACTTTTCAAATGTGTCTGCTGTTGCATTCATGATGTTAGGCAGATATGTGGGTATTTTTGCTATGCTTTATGTCTAAACAACAAAAACTGCAAATGTTATGTTTATGCACTTGTGAAATAGAAATATACCATCATAAATCTGGGAGCTGCAAATAAGGTCTCCAAATAATGCATCACTATAATTTGTTTTGAGGTAATATTTTATAGATTAAAGAAGAACACAAATTTAACAATGATTAAACATCACTGAAACAAAACATCCATATATTCAAACAATTTACAAAATGACAACATTTAGCCAGTACTGTAATAATTGCATGTTCTTCGTCATATTAATTTTCCATGATTTTCTTATCAGTTTCCACTATGTAGTTCCATACATCAGTTTATCAGCATTATGTATACATTATTAATTTTTCATCTTTATATACCATCTTCTTCTTCTCCATTATCACCTCCCAGTAATATCGTAATCCTAGTACTGTACCAGTCACCACTATTATTACGACACTGTGCCCTATAAAACTCTGACTATACAAAATAACCATTTCTTTGGTCATTGTGATTTAACTCATCATCCACTTTCTGACAAGCTCATATTGAAACATACTGGTGCTTTATGTTTTGCCCTAATGGGTCACCACTCACTCCAACCAGACTCAATATGTTAGACTTTAGCAAACATCCCCATATAGCAGTGGGTGTTTAAGTTCAAATCTTCGTGAACAAATCCTGTAAGTGCAATTAATCTCCAGTGCAGGACTGCCAGTCACCAGCACTAGGCCAACATATCATAACTACAGGACATCATCGATTTCATCCCATGGCACTTCCAATACTAATCTTTCTAAATACATTGAAAACCAAAACCAATAAACATAAATTATATTTCAAGATAAAAAATACCCTATGACAACTGCTATAACATAAAAGAGGGGAGGGTGAGTCATACCTATTTTCACCCTGTCCCCCCACTACTCACAACTGATATAAAATTAAATATACAATTAATGCCTGAATATTTTCTAGAAACAGCACAGCAACACTATAATTCATAGGTTTATAGATGTTACTAGACTAATCACCACAAGGGTCTTTATAAGCCTATCCATGCATCTCAGACAAGTTCTGGTACTATTGATAAGTGTAAGCAGGGCTTGGGAGATGAAATATTTTCAAGTAGAGGCCTGGGAGATGACCATTTAAAGGCTGCCTGCATCCATTAAAAGCATAGGTGCCAAACCAGGAATTAATTTTCTGTTCCTCAACCAATTGTCATAAATAACACTTAGACATAGTAAATTTGGTCTAACCTGTATGACATCTTTATCTGTTCGACATAGGAGAATACTAGGCTATCAGTCCGTGAACTATTAGAAACATAGCCAATAAACAAAGGTCAGAATCAAACCTTGTACCTGCAAGGTAAATCCCTAAACCATTATGCCATCACCGCTAATAATGACATTTCAGACAGAATTGTAAAGGAAACACTGGGAAGAACCTAAGAGCTAGCAGCAAAATACAGGAAGATGGACAGATTGATACCCTTTTCTGAAGTGATATGGTCTGAGGAAGCACCATTTTGGCATGAAAGTGGTTACTTTTTTATTTATTTTTTTTAATTTTTTGTTTCATTGAAGATATTATTTAGTCTTACCTCATGGTCTTAACTGTACCACACAATAAAAGAACCAAAATACGAATAAAAACACCAGCTAGTATGCCAACACCAAGGATTTAATAAAACACTCTGACATCTCGGCTCTTGCAAGCCTTCAAGGAGTATAACATTTACAAATCACAACCTGACTAAATATATATATACCAATCAGACAATTAAACAATTTAATCTAATGACATCACAACTTAATTAATTCATAAAACTAAATAAAACATCTCCAGTTAACTTCATTGTTCAACCCATTGGGTGACATAGTGTTACAGTTTAAAATATAAATTGATTCTTTCACCAATAATTTATTCTTAAGATCATTTTCATCATTATACAATTTAATTTGCTCTAAAACAGTATCTTTAAGACCATCACTATTACCTACATGTTTTATATTAAAATAGTTGGCTATAGAACTTTCCCTTTTATTACTGGCTATATCTCCAGCATGTTCTAACAATCTTGTTTTAAAAGATCTTTTGGTTTCACCTATATAATATTTTTTACATGGACATCTGAGGGCATAAACAATGCCCTCAGTGTGGTAACAAAAGCTGTTCTTCACTTCAAAATTATGACCATTAATTTGTCTGAAACTCTGAAGAATAAAGCTGCATGCTTTACATATACCACAAGCACTAGTACCCAAACTATTTAAACCTCTCTGTATACTCTGCATAGGAAATGTAATTTTTTGATTTAACTAATAAGTCTTTTAAATTTCTCCCTCTTCTATAAGACATCACAGGGACCCCTAATTTTTCCACAAACATGTCACTTAGACTCTCAATATATGTCCAATAGCCAACCAGCACTTTTTTAAGTATAATACTAAAACTATTGTATGTTGTAGTAAAATAAATATATATTTTTTGTCCAGTCACTTTCTTTGAACATAATTTTCCTACTGACTGTTTTCCCATTGTATTACAAATATATTCTTTTAAGATTTTTTTCCAACAACCTTCCAACATTTCTTGATCAAAACCTCTGCTTTTAAACATATTTAAAGTATTAATTTCCCTTTTATAGTCAACTTCATTATTACACAATCTATTTATATGTACCCCATAGTCTTGTTGGATGGTCTTTCTTTTTACGTATGTATGTATATATATATATATATCTATATATATATATATATATATATATATGTACATTTTGCCCCCCCCACATAGGGGGGTGCTGGGTGGCTTGCTCTCCCCCCTGCAAAAAAAAAAGTTTTAAGGAGAAGAGCAGTTTTCGAGATTTTCTCTTTTCTTGGGCTTTGATCTTTTTTTTCAGCTTTTCTGCACTTGACATTTTCATTGTCAACATTTCAGCAGGAAAGAGAGACCCTTGATTAAACAATACATGGATATATTCAAATGATCCCTTGTGGAAAATGAAGATGGACCACTGTGGTCCCTTTGTGAAAGGGAATGGAGAAATGCACATTGGGTAATTACAGTCCTGTGAAACTAACTTATGTAGTGGATAAAGTCAAGGAAAATGTCTTGAAAACAGACTAATCAACTTATTGAAGAAAAACTACCTCCATAGTAACAACCAGTGCAGGCTTACCCCTAAATGATTTAGATAAACCAACCTCGTCCAGTTCCACAACTGAGTTATTATGAAACTGGAATAAGAAAGCCAGTGGGTGTTGTTTTCTGGATTCCACCAAGCCCTTTAACTCAGTGTCATGCAGAATGATGACTGGAAAATGTAAGAGGACAATTGTTGAAAACAGAGTGTGCAAGTGGGCAGAAACAAATGGACGGCAGGTAAAAGACTGGGGGGAGGTGATTTTTGACTTAATATAAAAATATAATTAGTAATGTGTTTTAGGGTCACTCTATGGTCCCTTTCTGTCAGACAGTGTGTGCTTGAGACATAATATTGTAAATAGAAAACAAGCTAAATCTCTTTGTGGATATGTTAGACTAGGGAGGACTGACGAGTACTGGTATACAGCCTCAGGACAGATTTAGCTAGGGTAGTAATATATTCAGAAATATGATAACTCGGATTTAACCCAGAGAAGTACAGAGTCCTGCACTGTGGAAAATCAGGGCTGTGGTAGATTATCATCTAGTGAATGTAAAGCTGCTTATGCTGTGCAAGACAAGGACCTAGGTAATTACTGAGGAAATGAGACAACAGGAACAGTGCAAGATGCTTAGAGTTAAGACCCCTAGAATGCTGAAAAACAATGGTAAGGAGGGTTCGGTCCTAGAGGCAAGAAAAGCACGCTGCCCATTTTAAGCACTGCTAAGGGTTTATCAGGCTGTAGTGTGCATTTGTAGAGGCCTTACTAGGGGGCTTAAAATAACTGAAGGAGCAGAAAGCAGGTAACATGGATTGCAATGAATCTAAAGAGATAAGCACATGAGGAAAACAAATGAACAAATTAAGTCTCCTTTTTTCTGAATATAGAGCGAGAAATGGGGATATAAGTTGTGTCAACAAAATTCTTACTGGGGACTCTGATGGTCCAGATTTGGGTAGAGAGGACAGGGCAGACTTAAAAGAGCATCATCATCAAATAAAAAGGCAACTTTCAGTACAGACGTAAAAGAAGCATTTTTCATAAACAGGATTGTGGACACTTGTAACACTCTTTCAGAAAGACTGGTGGTTGCACAAACTATGGAGAAGTTAAAGAGTGTATGAGAAAGGAGGTTTAGAGGAGAAGTCAAAAAGGAGAGGACAGTGGTAGTGTGCCAGCTGCAGCCACTGACAGCCTGGAGAGATCTTTGATCTTCTTTTATGCACATACATTACATGTATGAATGTATGTGTCAGATCTTATGTTTCCTCAGCCCAGCTTTATTTGGATACTCGGCAAATTAATTAACTTATTTTTATGAGTAATGTGAAGGCAGGAGCTGTCCATTCATCCATCCACAACTCCTTTTTCCCATTTTTGCACATGGGTTCGGGCTGTCACTTCAGCAGTGGCAATCATCTAGAGCCAAGGTTTACACTGCCAGGTGGCTATCCCTGCTATGATAGTTCTTCCACACCACACACTTGCATGCACACTTACAGCTATGGCCCATTTAGAGTATCCAATCCACCTACGGCATGTCTATGGAATGTGGCAGGAAACTGAAGCACCCAAGTGAAACCCACACAAACACATGGTGGACATGCAGATTCCACACAAAAGGCACCCCAGCAGAGAATTGAACCATGAAACCTCTTGCTGTCAGCCAACAATGTTATCTGCTGTTCCACTGTGCCAAGTGTAACACAGTTGCTTTATAATACAGACTGAGACTCCATATTTACAGATTTCTAGATCACCTATTAAATTAATCTACATTGCTTGGTAAGAAACAAAAAAGAATCCATTAATCCCTGAAAATGCAACATGCAAATAATGAAAGTTTGGTTAGCCATTTGATATTCTGAGACTCCTATACAGGTAGTCCCCGGGATAAGGACAAGATCCATTTTTTAGTCTGTCCTTAAGTCAAATTTGTATGCAAGTAGAAACATGTACATATGGTTCTTATTAAATGTCACTTAGTGAAATGTTTACCTCAGTCTAGTACTTATTTTACTTTTCTTTGCATATAAAACACTTTAGAAACACTTCCAAATAAAATCTTAAACATAATACTGAATTCTGTAGCTATGCTTCCTTACTTTCTATCAACATACTGTAGCTGGTTTAAGGTATCTTATTATTAAATGCAGTGCTTATGAGGACTTTTTCACATATACACACACACACACACACACACACACACACACACACACACACACACACACACACACACACACACACACACACACACACACACACACACACACACACACACACACACACTTTACCCTGCTTTACCTATTCCATAACTAACCCCCTCCCCTTATGCAACCACCCACTTCTTAACGCCTGCGAGGGGATCGCTCGCTCAGTCTCACTCTTCATTCTTTCTCTCACACAGTCAGTTCCTCATTCATACATGCATGCACTTGCACATTGCTCTCACTATCCCGATCTCTCACACACAGTCTCTTCCTCATTCATACATGCATTCACTCGCACATTGCTCTCACTATCCCGATCTCTCACACACAGTCTCTTCCTCATTCATACATGCATTCACTCGCACATTGCTCTCCCTCTCTCTCTCACAAACACAATCACTTCCTCATTCGTACCTGCATTCACTCACACATTGTTCTCACTCTCCCAATCTCTCTCACACACAGTCACTCCTTCATTCATACCTGCATTCACTCACACATTGCTTTCATTCTCCTGATCTCTCACACATACAGACATAGTCACTTCCTCATTCTTACCTGCATTCACTCACATATTGCTCTCACTCTCTTCTGATCTCTCACACATACAGATTTGGGCGATTGTAACAATTTTTTATTTTTATACAGTATTTCCAACATTGTATCAGCCTGATGTCTGTAACTAGGGGACTGCCTGCAGTGCAAATCCTGGAATGAAACCGAATGAACAAAAACAAAAATGTGGACCAATACATACTTACTGTGAGGATGTCATTTCTCTCAGAGTATTCACTTTTTGTAAAGGTATGGGGATCTTAGAGTTGCTATATGTAAGTTTGGGGGAAATGGAGAAGTTTGCTCCTCAAATTGTGAGGTGCAGGGTGGCAAGCAACTTTGAAGAAGAACAGCAATGTTCAACATTCACTGTTCTCCTGTATTTTTCTATTTTTTTGTAATTCTGGGGCTCATCTGGGTCTTGGAAGTAAATCAGGGAAGCTATAAGTTTGCCATACTGCACAGTATTATATTCAGAATGCTTGTTTTATCACTGCTTATAATGAGTGCATAATTAAGATGCAATACATTTCAAAATGAAAAATTGGGAGTTACATGTTGACAAAATATATGCAATTTTTCTTATAAAATATTTAGTGAACTGGCAGATGGTATAATTAATCTAGCAGAACAGGAGCATCCACTAGAAATGTATAGGCTCTCCAGCTACTGTGAAGTACTGGTTATTTAATGTTAGAGTGTGTATTCAGCAATAAACACTGGACCTGACGTAGCACAAAAATGTAGATCCACTGCAATATTTTAATTTAATTTCACCCAACATATGGAAAATATTAATGGCAGGAAATAAATAAATACAGCTTCTGTCCTGTATATGTAGCATAGGAATTGTCAGGAGTTGTATATTTTTATAGATGCAGAAATGCTAACAGTTACTCATTATATCAGAAGTGTGAAATTTGTAATTATTTTTAGTAAAAATGCAGCTGTGTATAGTAGAATAATATTTACTGCATTTCACAAACTGCTTCCTACCAAAAGTGGCATTATATCATGTTGAAATGGAACACTCTGTATATCATCAGTAGCTAATGAATAGTTTAATGCCTTTTTGATAGTTAGGTTGCAGTATGTTCCAGAAACTGGCAGGAACAAGCCTAGTTAGATGTAATTTATGTTATTCTTTTGCCAACTATCTGTTTTAAATGCTTTTTAAATGTTTCCCCTATGCAATCAAGTAATGGCTTGTATATTTACTTGTTCTCTTCTATATTTCTTTGTAAATTGTAAAGTGTTTTCATTTATTCATTTACAAAAGCTTCTGGCTGGTGTCTCATCTATTGGTTTGTAAGGGTAAACTCACTGCATTAATATGAATATTGGCAGCTACCTTTTTGAAAGAGAGTTTGATTGGCTATAACATACTATGATTTAATATATTGTTTGGTTCATTGGATGAATATTCAGTAACTGAGACTTTGATACCAGATTTAAGGGGTTGGTGGCAAGTGTACCATGTGATACAGGAAGAGGGTGATAACATTTCAGAGTTATCAATGCCCAATCCTGGGAAGCACTATGTGTGGTGTGTATGCATCTGTGCACATGCACTTGTGTTTGTCTGCAAAAAAATAGTTTGGTTGAATCTGAGTTACTGATGATAAAATTGTACTATAAGGCACTGGGCTCAAACAGAAGTGGGTGACATACTGGGGAATGGATGATTATAACTGTTCTGTAGCTGTTCAGTGCAAAGCTTATTTGGGTATGCTAGATGGTCATAACTTGATGCAGGTAAATGTTTTACATGTAATTGTTGGCAACAGCACAGAATTCAAAGCCATTAACCCAAGTCTCTAACATAATTGGTGGCAGTGACATGGGATTCAAATCCCAAAACCCCTATCTCTCAAAGGCAAAGTGAGGATTTCCTTTAATGTGCTTATATGTGTATGCCAAGTATCAATAGGAATCATTCAGACTGCATTAACAGCATGGTTTTTAAGATAACATGCACTGTATGCTTATGCTATAAGCATTTCTTTGGAACACTGGAGTGTGCTAATGCATATTTTATATACTGAATTACACTTCACAACTCCAAGTGTATACAGGAGGCATGAAGTATATTAACTGTGCATGAATCAACATGTGCTTATGTCTAATGTAGTAGCAATATTTAGAAATTCAAAATTAAAGAGAACTGGTGAGTAACTGGTTAACTTTAATGCTGTCGTACTTTTGTTTCAGGTTTCGTAACCAGTTTCATAATTTGATTTAGTCAGTATTGTATGTTTCTTCAGTGCCACTGGCATTTATCAGAAACACACTAAATTACTATGTGCTATTGTCTATAGCACAAGTGTCACACAGAAGTTATGTTTTCTTCACTGTTATTGCCATCACACAGAATGCTGAGTGAGTGCTGCATTTAATGAATGGATAGTAACACAACTGTTGTATGTTTCTCTGCCTCTGCATAGTAGAACTGCCATGGATCTGATTGTCAGAACACTACATGCTACCCTGATGTAGTTGCACTGTAGACACTCTGATACTCTGCTTTTTCATCTGTGACACTGCATATGCGTGAATGATAAAGCATTGTATAACACATCATGGAAAGCTAAAACATGAAGACAGATGTTGTGCCTTCATCAGACCACTGGAATAGGTCAACCTGTACCAGTATACTGCATGTTACTTTCACAGAGCACCATGAATGTCATAGAAATGCTCTTTGGTATCCTTGGTAGCATAGCTATATGTCACAATTATGCCATCAATTGAAGATGGTTAATGAGGTGTGACATAGCTCTCAGACCAATGTTATACCCTTTCTCAGTGGTATAGGGGCAGTTTGAGATTTTTATAGTCTTTCCTACTCCCCTGCAGATGCACAGATAAGCTACCTGTAGGTGGCCATGTAAAGATTGTACACTATGGAGTAAGACATCACGGACTGTCCTCCCCAGTCTCCACCAGAGACATTTTGATTCATGCATGTATCTGCCTCTGCATAAGCACATCCCCTTCCCTTCATTCCTCTCTCCTCCCAGCCTGGCTCTTCCAGCACTGGAACTGGTGTTGAAACCTTGGTTACTCAATCCTTTTACACCACAGAGCGAGGTTAAGCAGAACCACAAGAGTTATAAACAAAACAGAATGGCAAAACTCTCAGCTAAAATCAATCAATCATTAATTAAATAAATAAATATATGTGTTTACTGATACAAAAACAGACAGCAGAAATATTTCAGAATTTGTTTGTTCATGAATTTGTGTTCATACTACAAAAACTTGCCTTAAATATAACAGTCATGTGCAATAACAAAAGCAATCAGTTCAGCTGTTGACACTAACATTTTAAAAGGGGGGGGGGTACTGTGAACTGGTTATTTCAAAACGTCAAGTTTTTGTAGTGTAAGCAGATGTTGACAAAAGACTATTTATTTGTGATATCTCACAGGGCAGGCATAAAATGATAATGTGAAAATTTAAGTGCCGAAAAATCAATCACAGTTATGATCATGTATTACTTTTTACTGAAGTGTTTCACAAATGAAATCAAATCATCATTTAGTTGTAATTTCCTTTAAAGCACCCATTTATTGTAGTGTATTCATTCATAGACACCCCTTTTGCATCCTTACAAGTGACTGGTCAGCAAATCATTTGTATTGCTGTTGATAACACATTTTAGATTATGCCAAACCATTATCGTTGCTGTATGTTACCCATCCCAGTGAAAGGATGGCATTGACAAATACTTGTTTGATCAATTAAGGTGCTCTGCCATACCTTAATTTCATTATAATGTTAATCCATATCTATCTACAAAGAATTTTGAAGCTGTATGCCATTTATGTTTATGGAGCACATTTATCTTTTGCTATATATTTTAAACCTGGTTATGATTCAGAATGGAAAGTGTATGAGAAAGATCATGTACTTTTGTGGAGAGTCAACACATTACAGTGCTGTACATAATTGCAGTGCATCATTTTTGCATATTTGCTGGATTTAAGATCAAGAGAGATAATCAAAGAGCCAAAGACACTATTGTCAGAAAAAAGAATCATCAGGCTGAGCAGAAATAATCATAATCTTCATGCCTGTCATATGGTATTTTGCTTGTGAGACAGAACTTGTTCTGACCCGTGTACTGGATGTTCCTCTAGAGTACACTTAGGGGACAGCCATAACCCCAACGCTATAGCATTGCCTTGGCTAATTATGTGTTTGATTTTTAAAGGAAATCTTTGTAGTGGAAATTTGTAGACCTCTGTTCTACTACTGCTTTTTTGTTTTGTAGTATTTCTGGTTCCCTTCTATAAAAATGAGCTGATGATACAGTGCACAATGTTCTTACTCAAGTCATTGTTGAAACTGTATACAAACCACATCAGGTAATAAATGCCTTTGCTGGGAATTTAATTCAGACTATAGAGAATGCTACACTACTTGTACTACTCACTGAGACCAGAGATAGTTGAGACCTGGGTTGTTGCACAGTTCAACCCCAAAGTGCAAGAAATCTGAACAAAGGCCCAAAATTAGCGACAGATTTTAAATGATACTTTTATAAACTTATAAAGTTGCTGGAATGAAAAGTTTGGCATTCGCATGCATTTTTGGAAGTATATGAAGTCTGAAACTTGAAAGATTTGCCAGAAATCCACAAATTTTATGAGGAACAGGCAAAATATATGAGGCAAAAATCTGGACAGTTGAGAGTATGGCACTGCAGTAGCAGTCTGTGCATGCATCAGTCACTTCTAAGGCATTTACTTCTATTTTACTTTTGTTTGTATATTTTATAAAGATTAAACTGAGTAATAATTTGTGTTGTTGACGAATTGTGTATTGGAGGAGGATGAACACCGTCTAAAACAGGCCTCAGAATTTTTAGGAGTGCAACTGTTACACAGTTAGAATAATATTTCAAGTTGCTTGGCTTCATGACTGAACTGAGGTACTTATTTATTTTTCATCATGGCTTGTATTAGGATGATGAGAGGAATGTGTAAAATAACTACATTCACAGTACCATAAAGAAATGTGCTGATGCAGAGAGAGAGAGAGACATACCTCTCAACTCTACAGATTTTCGCAGAATGTCCAGATTTGTGCCTCATATTTTTGGCTTATTTCTCATAAAATTGTGGTTGTCTAAAAAATCTCTGGCAAAACTTTGAGGACTGAAGTCTGTAAATAATGGAAGATAATTGAATTTCAGACTTCATAATCTTCAGAAAAAAATATGCTAATGCAAATCCTTTTATTCTATCAACTTTCTAAGTTTGTAAGAGCAATATTTAAAGTGTCCTTATTTTTGATCCTTTATCCCCCCATGATTTGTGGCTTTGTTAAGATTTTTGGCTCTAACAGGTTGAGAGGTGTGGAGAGGGGTAAGTTACTGCTGCCCCTTACTTGCTGCTCAAACATTACAGAAAGCACACCCAGGCAGATGCATGACCTCATAGAAGCATGAAAATGCATTATAGTTAATACTGTTTTGGTTATACAGCCTGGGAGGCAAATTACATAATGCATTTAAGTATCTAATTATGGATACAGCAAAGTAAATATTTATATAAAGACATATGCACAGGCAATGCTGGATTATTATCAGTTCTAATAATACAGCAATACTGTGATCTGAATGTTAAATGGTAATGATGAAATGTACTGTGACTGCAAGTTTGCAGCATCAATATTCAGTAATTCAACAACACTTCTATCTCAAAATCAATATTTAAGATGACATTCTTTGTAATATCAGCATTCCAGCCACAAGGCAACACCAGCTGCTTTTTTCACAATGTGAACATCCCACTGTACAAAAAGATGAACAGTCAGCTTATGTTAATCAGTAACTGCTATAATAACCTCAACACACAACTCCCATCACACATGCTGAATATTTGAAGGCGTAGCCTCTTGTACTCTTGGCTGGCATCTCTGGGGTTCAATCTGGCTTAGAGCCAAGGCTGACAGCAAAGCAGATATCTCTTTTTTATAATATTGTCTTCTGTCTAGATCTTTGCCATAGTCATCAATCCTGGTTAACAAAATTGGTATCTCCTTACCCTTGGGATGTCACATAAGCCCAAGGTCAGTCTTTGAGAAAAGAATCATCCATAATGGGTGTGGTCATCATTAATTCTATGGACATAGCTAGCTTTAGTCACCCATTATGCTGAGGATATGGTTTTGTTCATCCATTGTTTTTGGGGTATGACACTGGAGATCCATTATTCTTGGGTATAACACTGGTTATCCACTTTTCTTTGGGTAAGGGACTGGCCATCCATAATTCTTGAGTTATGACACTGGTTATCCAGTTTTCTTGGGGCATAAGGCTTTGGTCTTCCATCACCTATATAGGAACCATGACGATTGGATGGGAGATAGGAAATAAACCCCGGGGATCACGTCAGTCGCTCTGCTAGACAGGGGTCCAGGGAAGTAAATATTGTGGGAAGAAATAGCCAGGAAATTGTTATGGCTAGGCTTGTATAGGCCCTAGGGCCGATAGCCTAGTACCAACCTATGAACCTATAAACCTATGGCAAGTATAGCCTGGGACGTCCATCCTTCTTGAGCCTAGCTATGGTCAACTTTTCTCCCTGAAATATGATGTTGCTTAACTGATGTTTTTCCAAAACATAACCACCTTCCAATAGGCTCTAGGCCTTTAAGTAGGTGGACAGTTACAATTTTGTGAAAATGTATTCTCCATGTGCCATATCCCACATAAACTGTGGATATTAACCATTTTACTATGGGTGACAAGCTATCCCAACACCTGGTAACAATGTCAGAATATTTTCTGCTGAGATAATTCAGTCCTCTTGTATTTGTTTTTAGTTTTATAAATCATAAAAGATCATCATCTCATCATCGTTATTAATCTCCTTTTCCCCATTTTCTACATGGGGTCATAGTGTTGTGTAATCTGTCACCATCTCTCTCAGTTCAATGTCATTCTTCGACATTATTTGAAAGTCATGCTTAACTATCACAGGACTTCTCTCATTCAATTCATCCATCTCTTTGCTGGATGGCCTCATTTTCTCTTGTTTTCTTCCTGTCTCTCCCAAATCTTCTTCTCCAGATCATCTTCTGTTTTTCTGCAAATGAGTCTGAACCACCATAATCTGTTCTCTTTGACCTTCTCTGCAGTTGGAGGTACTTTGGCATCTGTTCTAATGTCCTTATTTCTTCATCTTTCCTACTGTGTGCATCCTAGCACCTGTTTCAGGGCAAGACTCAGGCACTTCATCTCCATCACCTCTAGCTTTCTTATCAGCTCTGCTTTTACTGTCTGGGTTTCTATAACATACAGTAGTACTGGTCACACCACTGTTTTGTACAGCTTGCATTTCAACTTCTTTGGCATTCTTCTGTCACATACTACTTACAGCACCTCTGATTCTAGTTTTGACCTCCTCATTCAGACTTAACTTCTCATCAACCACTCCTCCATGATACTTGAAGCTGTTGACCTGTTCCACTATTTTCCCTTCTGTCTTAGTCTTCAGCTTCTTCTGATTTCTCCATTTGTTGCTATGACAACTGTCTTGTCTCTACTCAGTATCATTCCATGAGCCTTCAGTTTTGCATTCCATCCCCCTATCATTTACTGAAGTTCTTATTCAAAGTCTGTTTGTAATGCCACATCATCTGCATACAGCAGCTTTGTTGATGTGTCCCTGCCAACCTGCTTGTTAATGTAGTCTATCAGCGATATGAGCAGCAGTGATCACAGAGCAGAAACCTGATGCAAAACCCCTCCCCGTTGAGAACTCATCTGTGAATCTGACCCATACCTCTTAGTGCAAGAAATCTGGACAAAACCTAAATAATAGGGAGACCTAGGCCCAGTAACAGTGACAGATTTTAAATATTGCTTTTATAAATTTAGAAAGTTGCTAGAATGACTGGATTTGTGTTTGCATGCATTTTCTGAAGAATTTGAAGTCTGAAGCATGTCATTATTTAGTGACTTCAGTTCTCAGTGATTTATCAGAAAACCAGAAATTTTTTGAGGAACAGACTAAATATATGAGGCAAAAATCTGGACATTTGAGAGGTATGGTCCAAACACTGATCTTACTTCTGTCACTAGGTCTTTGTACATAGCATGCACTAATTCTTCCAGTCTTTCTGGGATTGCAAACAATCACAGGATGATGGGTGGGCTCTTCTCTCTCTTTCATTGTAGGTTGTGTCTAGGGCAGCATAGATTATGTGGGGTTTTCTTCTTTCAGAAGCTGCTGGAAATATTCCTTCCATCTGTCTTTAATGTCCTATGGACTAGTAAGCAGGTTGTTGCTGGGATCCCTTGTGAAGGGTCTGAGATGACCATCTTCTTTATCTTTTTGACTTTGCCTTGCAACCTTATAGAGTTTCTTTGCTCCATCTGCTGAGTCATGTTCAGAAGCTGGTAGAGTGCATCTGATGCCTTGGTTTTTGCTGTTGTGATTGCTATCTTAGCCAGCCAGTATTAATTCTTAGACTTCTACTCCCTTTTGTATTTTGATAATTTCCTGGACTTCTGCATCCCACCAAAATCCTTCCTTTTGTACCTTATTTCCACACTTGGCTTGTCCACATATGTGTACTATAGTCTTCAGGCATGTTGTTTTGAGATGCTGACATTCTCCTTCCAGCTCCACCTATTTCCACTTCCTGAGGTGCTAGAGCCTTAAGTATTTCCTTGAACTCTGGCATTTTGTTCCAGTCAACTTCTAGGTCTTCAGCCTAGACACTGTTAACCTTAGGGCCTTCTCTCACTACTGCTTGCAGCTGATTGTGGCTGACAGTGGTTTAAACCATGGGCTGTGTGTTTCACTGGGGATGAATCTGCGATCTCTGATTCTACCTGAGTGTCCTTTCCTTACTAGGAAGAAGTCTACCTAAGCTGCATGCGTAGTGCTTAGAAATTCAAAGAAAAGGAGATGAGGAAAGGAACTAGATAGGGCAGAAATGTTAATGTTGTAGTTAGGATGTGGGGTATAAAGCAGGGTTATATATAATTATATATATGCCTCTAATAAGGTTTCTATTAGAAGTTCACAGGTGGAGGGATGAGCAGTATCACAAAACTATGTAATAGATGGGAGATGCCTGTAAAAGTATTCAGGTACTATTGAGTAGAAGTTGTGGTGCAGATGATTCTGAATGAAGAGAAATAGTTTGATGAGCTAGCAAGCTGGAGATAGCAGTAGCATTTATCCTGAAGAGATAGAGGAGCAAATACGTTGATTTGATAGGTGAACATTTTAGTTGTCTTTTAAATGAGTTTGCATTCTAAATGGATTTCAGTTGTAATGGGATGTGGTTCCACAGTTTAGCTGCACTGTTTCAATATAGAGTATCACCTGCAGTATTAGATAACTTGGTTATAGTGATTAGTGATTTTTCTCTAGAGCATCTGGGGGGGTAGTGTTCTAAGTTGTTTAGGGCTGGGCAGTTTGCTAGCTTATAGAGAAGTCTGTGTATTGTAGTTAAATGAGAAAGTGCTAGGTGACGTGGTAGTTCTATTAAGTTCAGTTCTCTGAGGACTACTCAGAGCTGAGTTCTGTTATAGTTTACTGCAGATTTGGCTATTTTTTTATAACATTGCCCAAGTTTGGACAGTTATGAGACCTGAAGATTAATGAAGATTAGGGCATTATAAAGGAGAGATAGTAGTAGTAAGAAAGCAGAGGCTATATAGTAGGTTTTTACTCTGTATAAGGTACCCAGCATTTCATGATTTTTTAACCACATGTAATACATGGTAGTCATATTTCAGCTAGTCATCTATAATGACACACACTAATTTTGTGTGGTTTTCTTTTTCAATCATTATGTTATTTACTTGTGTATTTGTTTTTTTTTTTTACTGGGAAAGTCAGACTGGGTAATACCCATTTTCAGAGGAGGCCTGGGGAGAAAAGCTCCATTTGTTTGCATTGCATTATACTTAGTTTCAGTTAAACATAGAGCAGTTATATTTCTATTTACATTTATACACATGCAGTAGTTAAATTTATACATTCTAAGATTTTACAGAGATAGAAGTTGCTAAAGAGAAAGCCCATGTGCAACCTAGTGATTATACAGCCAGTAGCTATATATAAAAATTGTTTTGTCATTTCAGTGACAGGTTGAGAGTATTATGTTTAAGGACAGTATTTTGAGAAAATTGTACGATGAGCACAAAGTCTTAACCTGGTGGTGAGCATGTGCAGGACCAGGAATGGTTAAGATGTTGTTTAAGCAGTGGTTTAAAGATATTGAGTTTGTTGGAGAGTTTTATTTATGAGAGGATACTATTCCAGAGTTTAGCAACAAATTGGGAACAGAACAATTCTGCTGCAACATTATTTAACTTATTTGTGAGTAGTAAGAATTTGTTACTAGAACTGACGTCCCTTACTAGACATTAGGGCAGTAATACGCTTTGTACTCCAAGGCATTTTTCTGGATAATGAATGAGTTTGTGTGCTGTAGTTAGTTGTGAATATGTTAGGTAGTTGAACAGTTCAAGCCAGTTTAATAACTTTAAGCTATAACAATGGTGGATCCTATGAGGGAAACTGGTGTCAAATTTAGCTATTTTATTGTAGCAGGGGCAAGTTTCCTTCTCTGAGTATTGTTTAAGTTTGTTAGGATAGGAGCGGCATATGAGAGTTGGCAGGAAATGGTGGTGGGTAGAGTTTTTCTTGCAGTATATGTAAAAATTGTTGGCAGAGATCATAATGAATGCTGTTATTTTGGCAGAGTTGTGTTTTGAGGTAATGTAGTTTTTTTTAAGTACTAGTAGCAGTTAGTAAGAAGGATTGTTGTGTACAGTCTTAGAGTTTAGAGAGATTTGGCAGAGCTCATTAGGGTCAAGTCATCAGCAAATTCAACTAAGGTAGCATTTTCTGTAGCAGTGTAGAGGCCATTGATGAATATGTTGAAAAGTATGGGACCTAGTATACATCCTTGTGGGACACCAATCGTGACAGACAAGAAGGGGGAGAAATCTTTTTTCCATCTCATTGCTTGTGCTCTTTTTGAGAGGTACGTTTGGAACCATTGCAGTGAAGAGTTGGTGAGCCCTAAGGATGAGAGTTTATGCAAGAGTTTCTGGTGGGAGACAGTAGCAAAAGCTTTTGATAAGTCTAGGAAAATGGTGGAGACTAGGCTTCTGGCATTTCTAAGGGTGTTGACAGTATTAACAAAATTCAGCAAAGCAGTAGTTGTGCTGTGATGAGGACATAAGCTGTGTTGGATTGAAGACAGAAGCTAGTTTTCTATTAGGTAGTTGAGAAGCTGTGTATGAATACATTCTTCTAATTTTGATAACGGTGATAAAATGGCAATAGGCCTGTAGTTTGAAAGGCCTGTATTGATTCTACCTTTGTGAAGTGGAATAATTCATGTTTTTTCCATAGCAATGGGACTTTAAGATGTGTTTTGCTTTTTCAGAATTGAAACTGCATTTGCAATAGCCTCAGCTGTTATTTTAAGATATAAGCCAGGCAGATTATCAGGGGCATTTCTAATAGTCTTTAGTTTATAGTGTTTTTTTTTTTGTATGGGAATTGTTTGACCTAGCTGAAAGGAGAAATACTGAAGGAAGGTATTTGACTGAGTAGACATCAAAGACTTAGTCACCTGGTTGGTTAATGACTGTACTGTAACTATAAAGTGAGTATTGAATTGGTTGGCTATGGTATCATTGTGTTTCTGTGTGTTTAGTGTTGGCTTTGTAGCTTGCTCTGGATTTAACAGTTTATTAATTGAGGTCCAGAACAATTTTGGATTATTAGTGTGTATGGTTTGATTGGTTGAGTAATAGGCTTTCTTATATTTGATAATAAGTTGTTTTGTTAGGTTTCACAGTTGTCTATAAGCTAGAAATGTGGGAGCATTTTTATTTTTTTTGTCCAGACCTTCCATGCTTTGTATCTTTGTTTTATGAGTTATTTAGTTGCTAAGGCTAGCCATGGGGCAGGGATGCCATTGATTATTTTTATTCTGTAGGGTGCCAGCGTGTTTATGACATCTAAGAAGATTTTATTGAACTCCGAGACAGCATCGTCTGGGGAAAGAGTTGTTAGTGACTTCCTGGTTAGATGCAGTGTCTTCAAGAAAAGCAGTATGTTTTCTTACCAGACAGTAATGATGCATTTTGGGGCTGTAGCTTTGATAAGTTATAGTGTAGAGTTGAAAGTGATCACTTAAGACTGTGTGTCAGAATCCCATAGAATGATATTTTATTTGTTGAGGATTTTAGGATCCAGTTGAGAGTTGATTGTCTGGCTGTGGTTTTGCTATGTCTAGTTGTTGTGGCTATAAATTGGGAGAACTTATACTATACTTATACTATTTGCTGGATTATCAGACTGTATGGTTTGCCAGTCTATATTAACCTCATCTAATATTTTGGTTTCTTGAGGGATTATTGAGAAGGCCCAGCAGAGAATATCTTCCAGTGTTTTAACACTGTTAATTAGGGTATGTATATAGCCATGATTGTGATTGTCCTGTGAGTGCTTAGTGTTTAGAAGGAAATTCAGGTTAGAGAAAGTTGGTAGGATGTGGGGGAAGGGAGATAACTAATATGTTTTTGTATCAACTAGAGACACCACCAGCTTTTTTGTTGTCTCTGATATCTGATAATGCTATATGCAAATGTTGCACTCTGATAATGTTATAGCTTGGTGGTGCTGTTTCTTCATTTTTTTTTTTGTTTCCTGGCAGAGCCAGGTTTCTGTACCAATTGAAATGTCTGGAGTGCATAGAGTTATCTACAAATGCACTCCAGAGAGTTTGTCATAAATACTTTTTAAGTTAGTATGGTATACATGAATGCCAAGGTGGAGCTGCGGGAGAGGTGGTAGCGATAAATGAGTTGATGGGGGTATGCTGTCTGGTGTCTGAATATGCTGAGTTGGACATAGGTTTGGATGGATGTCACTCCTAAATTTTATGGTTATGGAGGTGTAATGATACAGGTAGAGGCATTTTTGCTTGAATTTTAAGTTTAATACCCAGTTTGCGAGTAGATTGCTGTTTCTTTGGATAATTGTACTTGAATGGCATGATATATGAATGCTGATATAGATAGGGTGCGATTGGGAGATGAGGTTCAAAATTATTTTGCTTGTCTTAGCCTGCTTACTCAGTCCACTATATTACAGTAAAAAGTCTGAGTTTGTTTTTTATCATCTAGTGCCATCTTTTATTTTAAATAATATCATACAACTTAAAACACCTTCCAAGAATGACTGCAGTAGATGGAATGTATTTTTATTTACATGGAAACAAGTCTATGATACGCACATACAAACACACAACATATTGCCATATGTAAATGTGCACACAGACAGTAATCAGAGTTATGATGCTAGATGCATTCATAAAATCCTGTTACAGGTCCTCCTTAATTGTTTGCACAGCATAGCCTGTTTTTCTTTTATTGTTAATTACTAATTCCTATATCAGACAGCACAAATGTTATTAATATGTAATTCCAGGAGCTATTACTGAGATAGTAGGAGGTTTATCTTTATTTATTGTTTAGGCTCTGTTACATTATGTGTAATATTCTAGTATGTGCTTAGTCAACATGTTTTTTTATTGAGCTCAGGTTTGCATTTGATTTGTATTGTGTTTTAAAAATGTATTTATTTTTGAGCTTTCTTAGTCTGTCTGCAAAACTGTGCTGTTAACTGCTGTTGTTCTGTATGCTGTATAAGCAGTACACATTGGTTAATCTTGCTGCTTCACAGAGCTTGGTTTTCCAGTGGGTACCTTCTTTGTGTAATCTTCAAATTCTTCCTATGTCTGTATTGGCTTTCATGAGGCTTATATTTTTCTTTAATGTCTTACAAACATGCTGAATGAAAATGTGATTCTTTAAACTGCCGATAGGTGTGAGTCATGTGAATTAGTGAGTGTGCATGTGTGTATCTTGTGATACATCATTATTCTATGCAGGATTACTTTCTCTCCATTCTACCCAGCAAATACTGGAACTTGTTCAGTTTTACCCTTGACCTTGGCCTAGATATAGTGGTTATTAGAGAATAAATGAATTTTCAAACAGCAATGGATGTATCTGTGAAATTTTCCTCTTCTATTGTACAGAAAGGTTCTGCTTTGTACAAAAAGTATTCTTTCACAAAATTGTTCCACTGATAAAATGTCAAGACAGCTATTATGCCGCCACAGTGATGTCATATCAACAGTCCAATAAACATACCCCTGACTCCATGTATAATAGTACAAAGCAAGCATGAAAAGTGCCTACTGGGTCACTGTGGTGCATAACTAAGCAAAGCTAGTTTAAAGAATAACATGATTTTTTTTTCTTAATGAAAAAATAATTTGGGAGGAAAATACATTTTTGTATGATGACGCACAAGGTATAAATGATTCTATATAAATAGTCAGCAAGCTGTTGAAGTGCACAGAAATTTGCATGATAGCAGGCCTTTGAAGGTTTATTGCTAAGGTCATTGGCTGCCTTGGAAACCTGTAGATGATTCACCTGACCTGCTGTATATGATTACTCATACACAGGTCTCTACAGCAGTGACAGTGAGGTATCGTAGTATTCGTGTCCCTTTTTTGTCATTGGACAAATCATCTGATTCACATCCAATAAGGAATCTTGCACAGATAAATCATTTTAGTTTATTTAGATTAAATCAACCTGTTAGATGTATTGGAGGTGAGGATTACCTATTTTCAGGCATGAACTGGAAGAGTATGATGTAAAGAATAAGTGCAAAATGACATTTAACTTGTAATTAAAATATTGTATCAAAGCAACAGTAAAAAAATCTGCATATACAGCTGTCACAAAAGAAATAGTAAAGTGATGGCTAATATCTTGAGCATGACAGACCCACACCACTATAGCAATTTCAGAAGCTAGACTAATCCTATATCAGCTTATAGGCTGGCAGTAGCACTCCAAAGGTAGATTTTGACCTTCATCTGAAGGAATCAATCAGAAGAATAATAAGGAAACCCAATGCAGCATTAGCAAAAAGTTGGGTAACCTTCACAATGGGCTGTAAGAAGTGGAATTAGGAAGAAGAGGGTTGCACAGTGGTGCAGAGGTTAGTACTGCTGCCTCACAGTGTTGGGTTGTCAAGTTCGCGACATGACTGGGGTGCCTTCTGTGTTGTGCTTGCATGTCCTCCCAATGCATGCATGGATTTTTGCCAGTTGCTTCAGTTCCATTTCACTAGCCCCAGACCATACACATACCCATAAGTTAACCGACAGTTCTCCAATTTATCTGTAGCTGCATATGTACATGTGGGTGTACGTGTGTGTGTGTGTGTGTGTGTGTGTGTGTGTGTGTGTGTGTGTGTGTGTGTGTGTGTGTGTGTGCGTGCATGTGTGTGTGCATGTGTGTGTGCATGCGTGTGTGTGTGTGTGTGTGTGTGTGTGCGTATGTGTGTGTGTGTGTGTGTGTGTGTGTGTGTGTGTGTGTGCGTGCGTGTGTGTGTGTGTGTGTGTGTGTGTGTGTGTGTGTGTGTGTGTGTGGGTGTGTATACTGTTGGCTGGTGCTCCTTTCAGCATGTGTTTTTGTGTCTTGTGTCCACTGAATGCCATAATGGTCTGTATTATCCCCTACAATCCTGCACTGCATGAATGAATAAATGAAAAATAATTAATAACAGGAGAAAAGCAAAGGTTTGTATTTCTTCTCATGCAAACCTTAAGAAAAATGAAAAAAATGTTACATCATGACTACACATTGCTCAGATAATACTTGCACAGGGGTGAGACATCAAATGTGGGCTATGAAGTGTGGGCTGCGAGAGGTAAACAAACAGAGAATGTATGGGAAAGGGACATGAAAGCCTACTCAAAAGTAATAGACAAAACCAAGGTATTAAGTGCAAATATCCTCAACAGTCACAGTTAGATATGATGAGAACTGTTCCATAAGTGGCAGATAAACAGACATGTTTTGACTTATTTTATGAAAGTACAGCATGAGGTAAATTTTTCAGGAATAGAAAGGTGCGAGTGGTATAAGCTTGGAGCTATGAAATTGCTCCTGCCAAAAGTATTTTCAGCTTGAGACGAAGGTAGCCATATGATACTGTTGGGCCTAAGGTAACATATAGCTAATGTATGTGTCTCATGTATAATATAAACTGATATATAATATGAGCTAATATACTTCATCAATCTGCACAAGCAACTCAGGGTACTAATTAAGTTCACCAAAGCCAAATCAGAGATAAATATAGCCCCACAAGCTAAGGACAACCATAAGACTTTCTTCAGCTATGTCTGCAACCTTGTAGGCAACACCCAACAATGTTCTGAAGTAATGGTGAATGGAACCACCTATACAGAGCCAGAGGATACAGCTAATCTGCTGGCTGATAAATTTAGCTCCAGTTTTATCCCTCTTTTACACTCAGTAAATCCTCCATGAAATACCCCCACCATTTCTCCACCAACTATCACCAGGCAGCAGGTCCTCACTGTACTTTCTAAGTCCAATAACACGGCTTCAGAAGGTCCTAATAATATCCCAGGATGCCTCCTGAATAGCATGAAATATGACCTGTCAGGCCCAATAGAATCTATTTTACCATAGCTTCCAGAGAGGCTTTATGCCAAACAAATGGAGGACTACCACATTTATTCCTCTATTTCCTCAGACCTGGGAAACTACAGACCCAAGTCTGACTAGTCTTGTATGCAAGGCCATGGAAAGAATTACCATGGATCTGATAAACAATGAACCTAAGAAACCTACAGACACTGGACCCCAGTAGTGTAGCTAGGAAATGGCAAAGGGGGCAACTGCCCCAGGTGCAAAATATTTGAGGGAGCAATCGAGCATCCAAGACTGATCTGATAGCTGGTATTGCATTTGCTATTAATCCTGAGTGCTGTAGAGCTCCCTGTGTGGTCTAAATTATAGCAACGGCTTGCTACAGTTTAAAAAAAAATGTTTTTTTTCTTTTCTTCTTTTTTTTTTTTTTACTAGAACCTGAGCACTATAGTGCTACAGTTTAAAAGGAAAAAAGTGATCTTGTTTCTTTCATCCCCCCCCCCCCAAGTAATGCGAGGAAGGAGGGTAGAGAGGCAGAGCACAGAAATGAGACCGGATTGACTGGATGGCTCCTGTGTTTCAGAAGCACCAGCCAACCCATCATGGACCTTTTTTTTTGCTCAGAGCTGAAGGTGCAGTGCGTTAGTTTGTGGGACTAGCACAGGGTGTGAATTGGACCAGCTTACGCCTCTGCAGGACCCTTCTCAGTTCAGTTTTATCAAAGGCAGATCAAGCCTAGTTAACCTAGTGGACTTCTTTGAGAAGGTCACTAAAGCTAAGAACAAGGGCAAAATAGTGGACACTGTCTACCTTGACCTGGCTAAGGTGTTCAATACAATACCTCACTCAAGCATATACTTATAAAATTAGACCTAAACCCATATGTTACCCAATGGATAGCCACCTGGATCACTGATAGCAAAGAAGTTAGGATAAGTGAATCCACCTCCACAAAATGGCCAGTCACTGACAAGGTCCCACAGAGTTCTGTGTTGAGGCCTCTCCTTTTTGGAATCTAATTCTCTGAAGTTAAGGCAAACATCAAGGGCTTCTGGCTGACCAAATCTGCAGATGACTGCAAATTAGAGGTTGTCACTGAATCTACTAAAGATGTAGATACTCCTCAAAAGGGCCTGACACGGACAAACAACTGGTACCAGAGCCATGAAATAAAACTCATTGTGAAAAAAATGTATAATAGAACACTTTGGAACCACATTGATAATACACCATTAAAAGTAGACCCAATGGTCAGGGATCTGGGAACGCATTTTGACCATAACCTGACATTTGACCATCATGTGCCTTATGTGGTGAGAAAATCATTCTACATTAAACGACTTATAAGCAAGGGCATGGCATCGCGGTCCAAGGAGTCATTGTTCCACTCTACTCGGCTCCCATCAGACCAGTCCTTGAGTACAACTTACCCTTCAGCATGTACCTGACAAGGCACTTGAAACAGCTTGAAAGACCACAAGGTTCTCATAAAAAGGATACAAGGGGTAAACACGTTCTATGCTGACCATCTCAAAGCCTTATAACTGTACTCAGTCTCTTACAGACTGTAGCTCAGCAATCCATGCCTAGCTTACAAGGCATTTAATGATCCCATAGTGATGAATTACTTATACATTGTCAAAACAAATAGTATCAAAAATACTCATTCTGTGGACCTAAACAAGACATGTTGGAAGGACAGGTATGTGTCTCAAAGATTACATCTTTCCTGGAAGAGGCTTTTCATCTACATGAAACAAAGCTCATCCCTAACCTTATTTAAGTGTAACTTGGACCAGTAGATGGGAAATTGCAAATTTATACTTGGTTTGACATCTGTGTCCCTAATACTCAGGAGCAGCTTGTGAATGAATGTATGATGTGTACAAGCATATATCATAACTATAAAATTCCTTGGGTTATTGACATGTCAGGAATATTTTGGTAAATTTGTGGTAACCTTGGCTAGGCTTAAAATGTCTCTTGGTCTGATACTTTAGTAACCACCTATGAACCTATGTAGATGGAGTTATGGAAGATAAATGCCTTGGTGTTAGGCATTACCAATTCAAATAGGATATTGCTAGGTAACCTAGATGATCATAACAATGCAGTCTGAAAGGTTGTGCAGACTACTCAATTACATCAGGAAGTATTAACATGAGTGATTCATTTCATCAGAAAACGTTAATGTGTATGACTAATACCCACTGTTGTGACTTTTTTAGTATTGCACATGCTAATTTAACTGCAGTAATAAAAGGGGAAAACATCTTATTACAGATATTACTTTAGTATTACTTTCTACATCCAAAAATGTCTTAATTACAAAAGTCTCTATGTGCAATGTTAGTTACTGTAAAGAACACTTTTAACAAATACTGTACTCTTATATCTTTGATTTCTCAGCTTCCATTGGTTTAGGTACTTTACCCTAGAATAAACGCAAACAAAATGCCCATGTGGAATGTTCTATGTGGGGGAAGTAAAAGGGCTTTTAAAACCAGGTTACAGGAACATGTTAGGGATATTAGGAATGAAAAGTTAGAAAGTCCACTTGCAATGCACTTTAAAAAGTATCACAATAGTAATCCACAGGGTATGCTAGGTACTGTTTTAGAACATGTCTCTATTGCGCAATATGGTACTAATATAAAGAAAAAAAATTTTGTATAAGGAAGCAGTTTTCATATTGAAATATGGCACTTTAGCCCCTAGTTGCATTAACGTAGAATGCAATTGGAGAGTTTTTATTTAACTATTTAATTATTTAATTATTTAGGTGTTTTAATTGTTTAATTGTTAAATTAGGTTGATTAATTCTATTGTATAAATGTGTGGTGTTTTTTCTGTTTGTATTCTCCTTGGAAGGCGTTTGCTGAGGTGCTAGAGAGAGTTTGGATTAAATTTTGTGGTGGATCCTGGTTTTTGGTCATTTGCTTTTATTTGGTTCACATTTTTTAGTTCTATTTGTTGTTTATAATACTTTACCCTAGAATGTTGTCTAGTATATTTTGCAGGGCCGCTGTGTAGGTATATGAGTATAGCATTTACTTTAAATAGTCCTACAACCATACACCTTCTTGCTAGATGATTATAATGTCTTCTATATGTAGATTAGGGGCAAGATTCAGTTATATAGTCTGCACAGTGTAGGACCAGATAAGGGAAGAATGCTTGGAAAAGGCCAGATACTGAGTCAGTGACAAATGTCTAGTAATGAACTTCAGCAACAGGTAAACTGTAATAAAACAGTTTAATAAAGCCACTATATAACAGTTAAAGTGGTGCACTATTAATGGATCTGTCTGTGTTATAGCTGCCGTATCTTATAGTATCCTATACATGAGCAACCCCTACAACATATAACATATGCAGCACTATTAAGAGAACAGTCACTGTCCTTCTGTGAATGTATAGCTAATATAACTGTCAGTGTTTCAGTGTTATAGTGGCAGAATCATATAGTATTCCATTCATGAACAATCCCTGCAGCATATTATTTATTTATTTAAATTTGTTGACCGGGAGTGTCTGACTGGACGTAGGTCCATTTTCAGCGGAGGCCCGGGGAGAAAAGCTCCACAGTTAAAATAAACAGACAGTATTTACATTGGATTACATAGTGATTAACAATTTACATAGCAATTACTTACAACATATTTACAGATGAAGAACATAGTACATCAGTAGACAACTAGAATCTTTATCTGTGAAGTACATACCTGACATTAGCAAATGTTACAAGAAGAAGAAGTTCGTGCTGTATAATAAGTACTGGCTTATGAGCATCTGAGCTTGCTATAATCAAGGTAGTTAGTGGAGTGGAAAGAAAGGTAGTGGTTAGATGGGGTGGATGATATTAGAGTGGGAGTTGCAAGGGCATAGCCAGCATGTTTTTAGTTGCGCTTTTAGTAAAGTTTTGAAGTGGGTGCATGATGGTATGGAGGTAATTGTGGGTGGGAGTGAGTTCCATAATTTGGCTATGGCGCAAGAGAATAGTGCTTCACCAGCAGAGTTATTGGCTTTAGTGATCTGCAAGTGATTTTTGCTGCTGGATCTTAGTGGTCTGGTGGTGCGATAGGGTTGGAGTAGATTCTGGAGGGATGGGACATTTAGTGGATGGTTTACTAGTTTGTGGGCAAGTGAGAGTTGATACCACTGAAGGAGGTGAGGGAGTTCAAGCCAGCCCAGTTCTACGGTAGGATGCCCCTGTGGCGAATTTGGCGATTTTGTTGTAGCAGGTCTCTAGCTTGTTTAGATCACATTGCCTTAGGTTGGTATATATTGGAGAGGCATAAAGTAGGGTGGAGATAAGGTGGGAATTTGCTATTGAAATCTTTGCTGCTTTGGTGAGAAATTGCTTATTTCTGTATAATGCTCCTAGTTTTTTGTGGACTTTTTTTATAGTCATGGATATGTGAATGTCAAATTTTAGTTTATTGTCTATTTCCACTCCTAGCAATTTGGTGTGTTCAGTTGGATATATAGTGGTGTTGTCTTTTGCTGTGATGTTAAAGTGAGTGTTGTTTTGAGTATGTTTGGTGGGTTGGAAGATGAGTAGTTTAGTTTTGTCTGGGTTGAGTATTAATCGGGCATCGGATAACCATGTTTCAACAGAGGAAAAGGCCTCCTGTGTGACTTTTTGCAGTTTTGGTAGGGACTGGGCTGAGCAGATGATGGTCGAGTCATCTGCGTATTGTATGAGTGTGCCATGTTTGGTGGCAGAGGCTAGATTATTGGTGTAAACAGAGAAGAGTAGGGGTCCAAGGATGGATCCTTGGGGAACCCCTATGGAGACAGGTAGTTGGGGAGATATGTCATTCTGCCATACAACGGATTGTTGGCGGTCAGACAGGTAACTCTGAAATCAGTTGGTGACCGATTGTGAGAAGGATAGGTTATTGAGGACAGAGATAAGTTGTTTGTGTGGGACCATGTCAAATGCTTTAGATAGGTCTAGGAAAGTAGCAGAGGAGAGATAGCCATTGTTTTTATGCTGAAGGATAGTGTTAGTAAAGGAGAGTAAGGCAGTGGTGGTGCTATGGTTTGGTCAGAAACCATGCTGAGTACTGCAAAGGAGGTTGTTAGTAAGGAGGTAGTCTGAGACCTGAGAGCGTATGCATCTCTCTAGTATTTTGGAGAGTGGATAGAGAATAGCTATGGGGTGGTAATTGGTTAGTTCTGTGGAGGGTCCGCCTTTGTGGAGGGGAATTATATGTGATACTTTCCACAGTGTGGGAACGT